>NW_026692266.1:0-147718 GCF_021218885.2 Marmota monax
CTAGTTCTAGTGTTAGGTTTAGATTTTGGTTTAGAGTCAGTTTTTGAGCTAGGTTTAGTGTTAATGTCAGGGTCAGTGTTCAAATTAGAGTTAGGATGAAAGCCAGAATCAGGAGTAGGGTTAGGGCTAAGGGTAGTGTTATTGTTTGTTTTAGGTTAAGTGTTATTGTTAGGGCTAGTACTGTTTTTGTTTAGGTCTAGGGCTAGAGTTATCACTAGATTTAGGATTATGTTTAGGTCTAGGGGTAGTGTTAGGGTTAGGTTTAGGTAAAAGTTTACTGGTAGGGCTAGTTTCAGGGTTCAGTTTGGGGTTAGGGTCAGGTTTAGACCTATAATTAGTGTTATGGTCAGAATAAGAATGAAGGTTAGGGTAAGGTTTTGGTTTAGGTTTAGAGCTAGAATGAGGGCTAGGGTTTGGACTAGTAATAGGTTTAGTATTTGATTTAGGCTAAGGATTACGATTAGGACTAGAGTTGGCATTATGGATAGGGTTTGGCTTAGGATAAGGGATAGGGTTACAGCTAGGCTTAGAGCTAGGGTTAGGGTTAGGTTCAGGGCTAGGGCTAGGGTTAGGGTTAAATCTAGTTTTAGGGCTCAGATTCGGGCTATTTTTGTTTTGGGGTTAGGGATAGGGTTAGGATTATGGCTAATGTAAGAACTACGGTTATTATTATGGTTAGTTTTAGGGTTAGGGTTTGGGCTAGGAATGGTGTTAGCATTTGCTTTATGTTTAGGGTGATATATAGAGCTAGGTTTAGTGTTTAGATATGAGTCAGAATAAGGGTTAGTTTTAGTCCTGGGACTCAAATTTGAGTAGGGTTATGGCTAGTTGTAGGGTTAGGGTTTGGTTTAGGTTAGGTTTAAGGATAGGATAATGGCTCAGTTTTGTTTAGGGCTAGGGCTAGGTTTATGGTTAGTTTTATGATTAGCGATAGTGTTCAGCTAGTGGTAGGGTGAGATTTAGGCTTAAGGTTAGGGTTAAATTTAGAGTTATAGATTGATCTAAGGTTAGGGCCAAGGTTAGGGCTAGAGTTAGGGTTATGGTATTGAACAGGTTTAGAAATAGAAATAGGGCTAGGTTGAGAGTTAGAGTTATTTTTAGGACTAGAGTTAGGGATTTGCTTAGGATTAGGGCTAAATTAGGGCTAGATTAGCCCTAGGTTTAGTGTTAGGGTTAGACCCATGGTTAGGGCTAGAATTAGGGTTAGTGTTAGAGTTATGGTTAGTTTTCAGGGAAGGGATGAGGTTATTGGCTAGGTTCAGGGCTAGGGAGAGGGTTAAAATGAGGTATAGGAATAGGGTGAGTGTTCAGGTTAGGATTAAAGATAGGTTTAGGGCTAGGATGAGGGTTAGTGTTTGTGTTATGGTTAGAGCTAGAATTAGGGCTAGGGATAATGTCAGGTCTAGGGTTATAGTTAGGAATAGTGTTAAGGTTAGGTTTATGGCTAGGTCTAGTGGAAAGTTAGGTTTAGGGTAAAGGTCAGGTTTAGAGCTAGGTGTATTATTATGGTCAGAGTCCGGTTTAGGGTTTGGTTTAGGATAAGGTTTAGGGTTAGGGCTCAAATTAGCATTAAGGTTAGGGTTAAGGCAATGGATAGTGTTGGGTTTAGAGTTCAGGTTAGGTTTAGAGTAATAGATAGGGTTAGTGTTAGCAATAGGATTAGGGTTAGGCCTAGGGTTAGCGTTTGGGTTAGGTTTATGTTTAGAGTAAAGGATAGGTTTAGTGCTAGTGTTAGGGCTTGTGTTAACCTTAGGATTTTGGCTAGGTTTAGAGATAGGCCTAGGGTTAGTGTTAGTGTTAGGTTTAGCAGAAGTGTTAGGGTTTGACCTAGGGTTAGGTCTAGGGTGAGGGTTAGGGTTAGAGTCAGGGCTATGGTTAGGGTTAGGGTTAGGGTTATGGCTTGGGTTAGCATTAGGGTCAGGGTTATGTTTAAGGTAATGGATAGAGTTTGTGCTAGGATTTGTACTATGGTTACAGTTAGGATTAGGGCTAGGTTTAGGGTTATGTTGAGGGTTAGGGGTATTTTTACGTTTAGGGTAAGAATTAGAATTTTAGTAGGCTTAGGGCCAGAGCCAGTTTAGGGTTAAGGTTAATGCTGGAGATAAGTTTAGGGTTACACTTAGGTCTAGATTTAGTGCTAGGTTTAGGGCTAGGTTGTTTGTGATGTTTAGGGCTAGTGTTGGGTGTATGGGTAATGTAAAGCTAGGGTTATGTTTATGGGTAGATTTAAGGCTCGTCTAGTTTTAGAGTTAGTTTTTTCAGTTAGGATAGGTTTTAGAGCTAGGGTTTGTGTTAGGGTAAGTGTCTAGGGTTAAGTCTAGGGTTATGGTTAGGGATACATTTAGGGTTATGTTTATGGTTAGGTCTAGTGTAAGGGTTAGATTTAAGGTAAGGGTTAAGTTGAGAGCTAGATGTATTATTAAGGTCAGGGTATGGTTTATGGTTCACTTTAGTTTAAGGTTTAGGTATAGGGCTTTAATTAGCGTTAGGGTTAGAGTTAGGGTTAGGGTAATGAATAGGCTTAGGATTAGGGTACAGGTTAGTTTTAGGGTAATGGATAGGTTTAGGGATTGTGATAAGGTTAGGGTTAAGCTTAGTGTTAGAATTAGGGTTAGGATTATGGTTAGGGTAGTGTATAGAATTAGAGCTAGGTTTAGGGCTATGGTTATGGTTAGGATTAGGGTTAGGGTTAGGGTAGTGTATAGAATTAGAGCTATGGTTAGGGCTATGGTTAAGGTTAGGATTAGGGCTAGGGTTAAATTAGTGTTTGGGATAAAGCTAGGGTTATGTTTAGGGTAAAGGTTAGGACTTGAGCTAGGGTTAGGTCTAAGGGGAGGGTTAGGGTTTGGGTTAGGGCTAGGTTTAGTTTAGGGTTACACTTAGGGCTAGGTTTAGGCCTAGGATTAGGGCTAGGTTTTGTGTTATTTTAGGCCTAGTGTTAGGGCCATGGGTAGTTAAGGATTAGGGCTACTTTTAGGGTTAGGGTTATGGGTAGGTGTAGTTTTAGGATTAGGTTTTGATTTAGGGTGAGCTTTGGAGCTAGGTTTATGTTAGGTTCAGGGTCAGTGTTCAGGTTAGAGTGAGTGTTGGGGTTAGTGCCAGAATTAGGACTAGGGTTAGTTCTAGAAATAGGGTTAGTGTTTGTGTTATGTTAAGGATGATTTTTAGGGCTAGGGCAAGGTTGTTGTTCAGGTCTAGGGCTAGATTTATGACTAGATTTAGGATTAGGTTTAGGTCTAGGACTAGTGTTAGATTTAGGTTTTGGTATAGGATTACCTGTAGGGCTAATGTTATGGTTCAGGTTCGAGTTATTGTCAGGTTTAGACCTACGGTTAGTGTTAGGGTCAGGATAAGTTTCAGGGTTAGGATTAGGGTTTGAGTTATGGTTAGAGCTAGAATGAGGGCTAGGGTTAGGACTAGTAATAGGGTTAATGTTTGGGTTAGGCTCTGGATTAGGGTTAGGACTAGGTTTAGCATTAGGTTTAGGGTTTGGCTTAAGGTAACAAATAGGATAAGAGCTAGGGTTAGGGTTAGGAATGGTTAGGGACTGGATTATGGCTAGGGTTAGTGTTAGGGTTAAATCTAAGGTTAGCACTCAAATAAGGGCCAGGTTTTGGGTTAGGTTAGGGCTAGTTATAGGGCTACAGCTAATGTACAAACTAGCATTATGATTAGTGCCAGTTTTGGGGTTAGTGTTACGGCTAGGTCATGTGTTAGGATTAGGATTAGTGTTAGTATGATGTTTAGAGCTAGAGTTAGTGTTAGGGTCAGGGTCAGTGTTCAGGTTAGAGTTAGCTTTATGATTAAAGCTAGAATTATCACTTGGGTTAGGTCTATGGGTAGGGTTAGTGTTTGGGTTAGGTTAAGGTTTATTATTAGGGCTAGGGCTAGGTTTTTGTTTATATCTAGGGCTAGAGATATCGCTAGATTTAGGATTACTTTTAGGTCTAGGGCTATTGTTAGGGTTAGGTTTAGGAATAGGTTTATTCTAGTGCTAGTGTTAGGGTTCTGTATAGGATTTGGATCCGGTTTAGACATACAGTTATCATAAGGGTCAGAATAAGTGTCTGGTTTGAGTTATGGTTAGAGCTAGAATGAGGGCGAGGGTTAGTAGTACATTTAGGGTTTGTCTAGTGTTCAGGTTAGTTTTTTGTTAGGATTAGTTTGAAAGCTAGGGATTTTGTAAGGGTAAGTGTCTAGGGTTAAGTCTAGGTTTACGGTTAGGGATAGATTTAGGGTTATGTTTATGGTTAGGTCTACTGTAAGGGTTAGATTTAGGGTAAGGGTCAAGTTTAGAGCTAGATGTATTATTAAGGTCAGGGAATGGCTTATGGTTCAGTTTAGGTTAAGGTTTAGGTTTAGGGCTTTAATTAGATAGGGTTAGAGTTAACATTAGGGTAATGAATTGGCTTAGGATTAGTTTACAGGTTAGTTTTAGGGTAATGGATAGGTTTAGGGATTGTGATAGGGTTAGGGTTAAGCCTAGGGTTAGAATTAGGGTTAGGATTATGGTTAGGGTAATGGATAAGTTTAGAGCTAAGTTTAGGGCTAGGGTTATGGTTAGGATTAGGGCTAGGGTTAGGGTAGTGTATAGAATTAGAGCTATGGTTAGGGCTATGGTTTAGGTTAGGATTAGGGTTAGGGTTAGATTAGGGATTGGGATAGGGATAGGATTATGTTTAGGGTAAAGGTTAGGCTTTGAGCTAGGGTTAGTTCTAAGGGGAGTGTTAGGTTTGGGTTAGGGCTAGGGTTAGTTTAGCATTACACTTAGGGCTAGATTTAGGCCTAGGATTAGGGCTAGGTTTTGTGTTAGTTTAGGCTTAGGGTTAGGACCGTGGGTAGTTAAGAGCTAGGGTTATGATTAGGGCTATTTTTAGTGTTAGGGTTATGGCTAGGTGTAGTGTTAGAATTAGGTTTTGAGTTAGGGTGAGCTTTGGAGGTAGGTTTATGTTAGCGTCAGTGTCAGTGTTTAGGTTAGAGTGAGTGTTGGGGTTAGTGCCAGATTTAGGACTAGGGTTAGGTCTAGAAGTAGGGTTAGTGTTTGGGTATGTTAAGGGTAATCGTTAGGGCTAGGGGAAGTTTGTTGTTCCAGTCTAGGGCTAGAGTTATGGCCAGATTTATGATTAGGTTTAGGTCTAGGACTAGTGTTAGGTTTAGGTTTATGTATAGGATTACCGGTAGGGCTAATGTTAGGGTTCGGATTCGGGTTAGAGTCAGTTTTAGACCTATGGTTAGTGTTAGGGTCAGTATAAGTTTCAGGGTTAGGATTAATGTTTGGGTTATGGTTAGAGTTAGAATGAGGGCTAGGGTTAGGACTAGTAATAGGGTTATGGTTTGGGTTAGGCTATGAATTAGGGTTAGGACCGGGGTTAGCATTATGTTTAGGGTTTGGCTTAAGGTAACAAATAGGATAAGATTTAGGTATAGGGCAAGGATTAGGGATTGGCTTACAGCTAGGGTTAGTGTTAGGGTTAAAGCTAGGGTTAGCACTTGGATTAGGGCTAATTTGGGTTAT
This sequence comes from Marmota monax, assembly GCF_021218885.2. Taxonomy (NCBI): domain Eukaryota; kingdom Metazoa; phylum Chordata; class Mammalia; order Rodentia; family Sciuridae; genus Marmota; species Marmota monax. The sequence goes on from NW_026692266.1 coordinate 5,516, forward strand.
GTTAGGGCTAGTGTTAGGGTTACAGCTAATGTACGAACTAGGGTTATGATAGGGCCAGTTTTTGGGTTTGTGTTATGGCTAGGTCACGTGTTAGGGTTAGGGTTAGTGTAATTGTGATGTGTAGAGTTAGAGTTAATGTTAGGGTCAGGGTCAGTGTTCAGGTTAGAGTTAGCTTTAGGGTTAAAGCCAGAATTATCACTAGGGTTAGGTCTAGGGGTAGGGTTAGTGTTTGGGTTAGGTTAAGGTTTATTATTAGGGCTAGGGCTTGGTATTGTTTAGGTCTAGGGCTAGAGATATGTCTAGATTTAGGATTACATTTAGGTCTAGGGCTAGTGTTAGGGTTTGGTTTAGGAATAGGTTTATTTCTAGTGCTAGTGTTAAGGTTCAGTATAGGGTTAAGGTCCGGTTTAGACCTATGGTTAACATTAGGTTAAGAATAAGTGTCAGGTTTGAGTTATGGTTAGAGGTAGAATGAGGGCTAGGGTTAGGACTAGTAATAGGATTAGGATTAGGCCTAGGGTTTGCATTAGGGTTAGGATTGTCTTAGAGAAAGTGATAGGATTAGACCTAGATTTAGGGCTACATTTAGGGTAGTGTTAGGGCTAGTGTTAGGATTAGTTTTAGGGTTAAAGTTAGTGTTAGGTTTTGGATTAGGGCTAGGTTTTGGTTAGAGATAGGGCTAGGTTTAGAGTTACTGCCAATGTTTGTAGTAGAGTTATGATTTGCACTCGTTATAAGATTGGGGTTAGGACTAGGTCTAGTGTTAGGGTTAGGTTTAATGTTGGGGTGATGTTTAGAGCTAAGGATAGTTTCAGGGTCAAAATTAAAGTCAGGGGTAGTTTTAGGGTTAGGGTTTAGACTCGAATTAGGGCTAGGTTTAGGGCTAGGTGTAGGGTTACGTTTTGGTTTAGGTTAAGCTTTAAAGTTAGGGCTATGGCTCGATTTTGTTTTAGGGCTAGGGCTATGGTTAGAACTAGTTTTACGGTTAGCATTCGGTTTAGGACTAGTGTTAAGGTTAGGTTTAGTCTTAGGTTTAGAGTTAGATTTAGAGTTAGGATTAGATCTAGAGTTAGGTCTAGGGCTAAGGATATGCCTAGCATTAGTTCTCGGTTTATAGTAGGATTAAGGTTATGATAAAAATAGGGTTAGAACTAGGGATAGGGCTAGGGCGAGAGTGAGAGTTAGTCTTAGGGCTAGGCTGAGAGTTTCTTTAGGTTTAGGGCTTAATTAGGGCTAGGAATAAGGCTAGGTTTATGTTTATGTTCAGGCCTAGGTTTAGTTTTGGGCTTAGGGTTAGGTTTAGTGTAAATGATGGGGTTAGAGCTAGGTTTAGGGATAGGACGAAGGTTAGAACCGGGGTTAGGGCTAGGGTTTAGTTAGAGTTATGATTAAGACTAGGTTAAGGACTAGGGTTTGTGTTTTGGTTAGGGCTAGGATTAGTGTTAGGGCAAATGCCAGTTCTAGGGTTAGGGTTAGGGATAGTTTTAGGGTTAGGTTTATGGTTATGTTTAGTGTAAGTGTTAGATTTAGGGTAAGGGTTAAATTTAGAGCTAGGGGTATTATTAGGGTCAGGGTCATGTTTCAGGTTTTGTTTAGGTTAGAGTTTAGGGTTAGGGCTCAAATTAGCATTAGGGTTTGTGTTAGTGTAATGATAGGGTTAGGTTTATGGTTCAGGTTAGGTTTAGCATAATGGATAGAGTTAAGGTTAGGCATAGGGTTAGATTTAGACCTAGGTTTAGCATTAGAATTAGGGCTATGTTTAGGGTAATTGATAGGGTTAGAGCTAAGTTTAGGGCTAGGGTTCTGGATAGGATTAGGACTAGGGATAGGGTTAGGGTTAAGGTTTGGGCTATGGTTTGTGTTAAGGTTAGGGCTAGGATTACAGCTAGGGCAAATATCAGGACTATGGTTACATTAGGAGTAGTTTTAGGGTTAGGTTTATGGCTAGTTCTAGCATAAGGGTTAGGTTTAGGGGTAGGGTCAGGGTTAGAGCTAGTTATATTATTACGGGAAGGGTCAGAATTAGGGATTGGCTTAGGTTATGTTTAGGATTAGGGCTCAAATTAGCATTAGCGTTAGGGTTAGGGTAATGATAGGGTTAGGTTTAGGGTTCAGGTTAGGTTTATGTTAATGAATAAGGTTAGGGTTAGCAATAAGGTTGGGGTTAGGCCTATGGTTAATATTAGGGTTATGTTTAGTGTTAGGGTAATGGGTAGGGTTAGAGCTAGTGATAAGGTTATTTAAGGTTATGGTTAGGATTCTGGCTATGGTTAGGGGTAGATTTAGGGCTAGGTTGGGGTTAGGATTAGGTTTAAAACTAGGGTTAAGTCTCAAATAAGGGCTAGGATTTGGTTTTGGTTAGGGCTAGGGTTAGGGCTATGGCTAATGTATGAACTAGTGTTACAATTTGTGCCAGTTTTAGTGTTAGGGTTAGGGTGATGTTTAGAGCAAGGGTTATATTTCGGGTCCGTGTCAGGGTCAGGGTTAGTTTTAGTGTTAGGTTTAGGACTCGAATTAGGGCTAAAGTTAGTGCTAGGTGTAGGATTAGGTTTTGGTATAGGTTAAGAGTTAGATTAGGGCTATGGCTCAGTTTTGTTTTAGGGCTAGGTTAGGGTTAAGGCTAGATTTTGGATTAGTATCAGGGTTAGGGCTAGTGTTAGAGTGAAGTTTAGGCTTAGGATTAGGGTTAGATTTAGAGTTAGGGTTGATCTAGGGTTAGGGCTCATGCTAGGGTTAGGGCTAGGATTAGGGTTATGGTAAGGAATATGGTTAGAACCAGGGATATGTCTAGGGTGAGAATTAGAGTTATTCTTAGGATTAGGCTTAGGGTGAGGGTTAGGGTTAGGTCTAAATTAGGGCTAGGATTAGGACTAGGTTTAGTGTTAGTGTTAAGCCTCCTGGTTGGGCTAGGGTTAGGGTTAGCACTGTGGTTAGGGTTAAGTTTAGGGGAATGAGTGGGGTTATTGCTAGGTTTAGGGCTAGGGTGATGGTTAGAATTAGTATTAGGCCTAGGGTTATGGTTCATTTTAGGATTAAGGCTAGGATAAAATCTAGAATGAGGGGTAGGTATCCTGATAGGGTTAGGGGTAGGTCTCGGGCTAGAGATAATATCAAGTCCAGGGTTATGGTTAAGGATAGTTTTAGGATTAGGTTATGGCTAGTTGAATGTAAGGGTTAATTTTAGGTTAAAGGTCAGCTGTAGTGCTAGAATTATGAGTGTCATGGTCAGGGTCAGGGTTAGTGTTTGGTTTATGTTAAAGTTAAGGGGTTAGGGCTCGAACTAGCATTAGGATTAGGTTTAGAGTTAAGGTAATGGAAGGGTTTACTTTGGGTTTTAGTTAAGGTTTAAGGTAATGTATGGGTTAGGTTTCAGCGATCAGGTTAGAGTTAGCATTAGGATTAGGGTTATGTTTATTGTAATGGATAGTTTTAGAGCTAGGGTTAGGGCTAAATTATGGTTGGGATTAAGTCTAGTATTAGGGTTAGGTTTAGGGATAGGGTAGGTTTTGGTTTAGGGTAAGTGTTAGGGTTAGGGGAAGTGTTAGTTTAGGGTTAATGTTATGGTTAGGTTAAGATAAGGGTTAGTGTTTCATCTAGGGTTAGAGCTAGTGTGAAGGTTACGTTTAGGTTTAGTTCTAAGTTCAAGATTATGGTTAGAGTTCGGTTTAGTGTTAGGGATAGGTTTTTAATTAGGGTTAGGGTTAAGGTTAGTGTAATGGATATGGTTAGAGCTAATGTTTGGGCTAGGGTTAAAGTTCGGATTAGGGCGAGTGTTAGGATTATGTTTTAGGATAGGGCTAGGGTTATGTTTAGTGTAAGGGTTAGGCTTTGAGCTAGGGTTAGGTCTAAGGAGAGGGTTAGGGTTAGAATTAGGGTTTGGGTTAGGGCTAGGCTTAGGTTTATGCTTAGAGCTAAGTTTAGGCCTGGGATTAGCTCTAGGTTTTGTGTTAGGTTTAGGGCTAGGGTTAGGACTATGGGTAATGTAAAAGTTAGGGTTATGTTTAGGGCTAGTTTTTGGATTGGGGTTATATCTAGTTCTATTGTTAGATCTAGGTTTTGGGTTAGTGTCAGGTTTAAAGCTAGTTTAAAGGTTAGGATCAGAGTCAAGGTTCAGGATAGGGTTAAGTTTAGGGTTAAAGCAAGAATTTAGACTAGAGTTAGGTCTAGGGATAGGTAAGTGTTTGGTTTAGGTTAAGGGTTATTGTTAGGGCTAATGCTAGGATTTTGTTTAGGTCCAGGGCTAGAGTTAAAGCTATATTTAGGATTAGCTTTGGGTCTTAATGTAGTGTTATGTTTCGGCATAAGTATAGGGTTACCTGTAGGTCTAGTGATAGGTTTTGGTTTAGTTTTAGGGTCAGGTTTATACCTAGGGTTACTTTTAGGGTTAGATGAGGGTCAGGGTTAGGTTTAGAGGTAGAATGAGGACTAGGGTCAAGACTAGTAATATGGTTAGAGTTGAAGTTAGGCTAAGGATTAGGGTTAGGACGAGCGTTAGCATTAGGGTTAGGGTTATGGTTAGGGTAATGGATAGGGTTAGAGCTAGGGTTACAGCTAGGGCTATGGTTACAATTAGTGATAGGGTTAGAGTTAGGATTAGGGTTAAAGCTAGAGTTAGGGCTCAGAATAGGACTAGGATTTGGGTTAAGTTAGGGCTAGGGTTAGGATTACACCTGATGTAAGTTCTAGGATTATGATTAGGGCTAATTTTCGTGTTAGGGGTTAGGACTAGGTCTAGTGTTAGGTTTAGGTTTAGGGTTAGTGTGATGTTTAGACCTAGGGTTAGTGTTAAGGTCAGAGTCAAGGTGAGGATTAGTTTTAGGGTTCGGTTTAAGACTCGAATTATTGCTAGGGTTAGGGCTAGGTGTAGGATTAGGGCTTGGTTTATGTTAAGGATTAGAGTTAGTTCTATGGCTCAGTTTTGTTTTAGTGCTAGGGCTAGGGTTAGGGCTAGTTTTAGGATTAGCCTTAGGGTTAGGACTAGGGTTAGGTTTAGGCTTAGGCTTATTGTTAGGATTAGATTTATAGTTAGGTTTAGATCTAGGGTTATGGCCAGGGATAGGAATAGGGCTAGGGTTAGACCTACGGTTCAGGCTAGGATTAGGCTTCCAGTAATGTATAGGGTTAGAACTAGAGTTAGGACTACTGTTAGAGTTAGAGTTAATCTTTGGGATAGGGTTTGGGTTAGGGTTAGGGATAGGGCTAAATTAGGGCTAAGATTAGGGGTATGGTTAGTGTTAGGTTTAGGCCTAGGGTTAGGGTTAAGGTTATAATTAAGGCTATGTTTAGGGCTAGGATAAGGACCATGGTTTGTGCTAGCGTTAGGGCTAGGATTATGGCTAGGGCTAAATCAGGTCTACGCTTATGGTTATGGATAGTTTTAGGCTTAGCTTTATGTCTAAGTCTAGTGTAAAGTTTAGGTATAGGGTAATGGGTTTAAAGCTAGGGGAATTATTAATATCAGGGTCAGTTTTGGGCTTTGGTTTAGGTTTGAATTTAGGTTTAGCGCTCCAGCTAGCATTAGGGTAATGATAAGGTGAGGATTAGGGTTCAGGTTAGGTTAAGGGTAATTGACAGTTTGGGGGATAGTGATAAGGTTAGGGTTCGGCCTAGGGTTAGCATTAGGGTAAGGTAATGTTTAGGGTAATGGATATAGTTAGAGTGAAGGTTAGTGCTAGGGTTATGGTTAGGATTAGGCCTTGAGTTAGGGTTAGGGTGAGGGTTAGAACTATGGTTAGGTTTAGGGTTATGTTTAGCGTAAGGGTTAGGTTCTGAGCTATGTTTAGGGCTAGGCTTGGAGAGAGCTTCAGGGTCAGATCTAGGAGTATGATTTCCATAGGTTTTGGGTTAGAGTTAGGGTTAGAGTTAGACCTAGGAATAGTGGTAGGGTCAGTATAAGGGTCAGGGTAAGGGTTAGAATTTGGGATAGTGTTAGAGCCAGAATGAGAGCTAGGGTTAGTGCTATTAATAGAGTTAGGGTTTTGGTTAGCCTAAGGATTAGGGATCGGTCTAGGGTTACCCTTAGGTTTAGGGTTTTGCTTAGGGTAAGGAATTGGTTTAGAGCTAGAGTTAGGGCTATAGTTAGGGTTGGAGTTATGGCTAAATTTAGGTTTAGGGTTCGGATTAGGGCTAGTTTTTGTGTTAGGGTTAGGGATAGGTTTAGGGCCATTGCTAATGTAAGAACTAGGGTGAAATTTAGGTTAGTTTTAGTGTTATGGTTAAGTTTAGTGTTAGGTTAGGTTTAAGTTTAGGGTGATATTTATAGCTAGGGTTTGTGTTAGGATAAGAGTCAGGTCAGGGTTCGTTTTAGGGTTAGGGATAGGACTCGAATTATTGTTAGGGTTATTCTTAGCCTTTGGTTTAAGGTGAGGGTGGTGTTTAGAGCTAGGTTGAGTGTTAGGATATGAGTCAGGGTCAGTGTTAGTTTGAAAGTTAGTGTTAGAACTCAAATTAGGGCTAGGGATAGGTCTAGGTTTAGTGTTAGGGTTTGGTTTCAGTTAATGTTTAGGGTTAGGGCTATTGCTTGGTTTTGGTTAAGTCCTAGGGTTAGGTTTAGGGATAGTGCAAGTGTTAAGCTTAGGCTTAGTGTTAGGGTTAGATTTGGAGTTAGATCAAGGGTTAGGGCTGGGACTAAGCATAGGGCAAGGGTTAGGGATAGGGATAGGGTTACAGTAAGGGATAGGGTAGAATTAGGGATAGGTATAGGGTGAGAGTTAGAGTGACTCTTAGGGCTAGGGGTAGTATTATGGTTAGAGGTAGGGCTAAATTAGTGCTAGGATTAGGGCTAGGTTTACTGTTTGGCTTAAGCCTAGAGTTAGGGTTAGGGTTAGGGTTAAGTTTAGGGTACACGATGGCATTATAACTAGGTATAGAGGTAGGGTGAGGGTTAGAATTTTTGGGTTAGGGATAGGGTTGGGGTTAGGGTTAGGGTCATGATTAAAGCTAGGTTTAGGGCTAGGATGAGGGCTACGGTTTGTTTTAGGTTTAGGACTAGGATTAGGGCTAGTGTTAATTTCAGGTCCAGAATTATGATTTAAGTTAGTTTTAGGGTTAGGATTATGGCTATGTCTTGGGTAAGGGTTATGTGTAGTGTTATGTTCAAGTTTAGAGCTAAGGGTTTTCTTAGGGTCAAGGTCAGGGTTAGGGTTTGGGATAGGTTAAGGTTTAAAGTTAGGGCTTGAATTAGTGTTAGTGTTAGGGTTAGGGTAATGATAGGGTTAAGTTTAGGTTCAGGGTAATAGATTGGGATAAGATTAGGGATAGGTTTAGGTTCATGCCTAGGGTTAGCATTAGGGTTATGGTTATAGTTATGGTAATGGATAGAGTTAGAGATTGGTTTAGGGCTAGGTTTATGGTTATGAATAGGGTTAGGGTTAAAGCTAGGATTAGGGAAAAGTTTTGGGTTAAGTTAGGGATAGGGCTAATGTAAGTTCTTGGGTGAAGTTTAGGGCTAGTTTTAGGGTTTTAGGGCTAGAGTTATTGTTAGGGTTAGGTTTAGGGTTAGGGTAATGTTTAGAGCTATTAGTGTTAGGGGCAGTGTCAGATTCAGAGTTAGTTTAAGGGTTCAGCTTACAACTCATATTAGGGTTAGGGTTAGGGCTAAGTTTAAGGTTGGAGTTTTGTTTAGATGAAGGGTTAGGGTTATAGCTATAGCTCAGTTTTGTTTTAGGGCTAGGGCTAGGGTTAGGGCTAGTTTTAGGATTAGTGACATGGTTTGTACTAGTGTTAGGGTTTGGCTTAGTCTTCGTGTTAGGGCTCGATTTAGAGTTAGGTTTTGTCTAAGGTTAGTGCTAGTGCAAAGGATATGGCAAGGGTTAGGGCTAGGGTTGGGGCTAGGGTTAGGGTTATGGTAAGGGTTAGAACAAGTGAAAGGTCTCTTGTGAGAGTTAGAGTTAGTCTTATGACTAAGGCTAGGGATAGGGCTAATTTAGGGCTAGGGTTATTGTCAGGGTTAGGCCTGGAGTTTGGGTTAGAATTGTAATTAAGGATATGTTTAGGGCTAGGATAAGAGCTAGGGTTTCTGTTAGGGTTTAGGCTAGAATTATGTCTAGGACTAATATCAGGTCTAGGGTTACAGTTAGCAATAGTTTTAGGGAAATGTTTACCAGTTAGGTTTAGGGTTCAGGTTAGGTTTAGGGTAATTGATAGTTTTGGGGATAGTGATAGGGTTAGGTTTAGTCCTAGGGTTATCATTAGGATAAGAGTTATGTTTAGGGTAATGGATACAGATGGAGTTAAGTTTAGGGCTAGGGTTATGGTTAGGATTAGGTCTTGGGTTAGGGTTAGGGTGAGGGTTAGGATTAAGGCTAGGTTTAGAGCTCGGATGAGGGTTTGTGTTAGGGTTGGGGCTAGGATTATGGCTAGGGCTAATGTCAGGTCTAGGGTTACAGTTAGGGATAGTTTTAGGGAAAGGTTTATGGCTAGGTCTATTGTAAGGTTTAAGTAGAGGTTAAGAGTCATGTAGAGCTAGGGGAATATTAGGACCAGGGTCAGTGTTAGGGCTTGGTTTAGGTTTGAGTTTAGAGTTACGGCTCGAATTAGAGATAGGGTTAAGGTTAGGGTAAAGATAGGGTTAGGTTTAGGGTTCATCTTAGGTTTAGGGTAGTTGATAGTTTTGTGGATAGTGATAGGGTTAGGTTTAGTCCTAGGGTTAGCATTAGGATAAGGGTTATATTTAGGGTAATGGATACAGTTACATTTAAGGTTAGGGCTAGGGTTATGGTTAGGATTAGTTCTTGGGTTAGGGTTAGGATGAGGGTTAGTATTAAGGCTAGGTTTATGGCTTGGATGAGGGTTTGTGTTAGGGCTAGGGCTGGGATTAAGCCTAGGGCTAATACAAGGTCTAGCATTACAGTTTAGTTGTAGGGTTTGGTTATGTATAGGTCTACTGTAAGGGTTAGGTTTAGGGTAAAGGTCAGGTTTAGAGCTAGGTGTGTTAATACGGTCAGGGTCAGGATTAGGGATTGGTTTCAATTAAGGTTTAGAGTTAAGGCTCGAATTAGTATTAGGTTCAGTGTAATGGATATGATTAGGTTTAAGGTTCAGGATAGGTTTAGGGTTTTGAATAGCCTTAGGGATAGCTATACAGTTAGGTTTAGTCCTATTGTTAGTATTTGGGTTAGGCTTAAGTTTAGGGTAAAAGATAGGATTACAGCTAGGTTTAGGGCTATGTTTATGGTTAGGATTAGGGCTAGTGTTAAGGTTAGGGTTAGGGTTAGAGTTAGGCCTAGGGTTAGGGTTAGGTTTAGGTTAAGTGTTATGGTTGGAGCTAGATTTAGGGCTAAGACGAGGGTTAGGATTAGAGTAGGTCTAGGGTGAATGTTAGGGTTAGGGCTACATTTAGCATTAGGGTTAGGGTTAGTTATGGTAATGGATGGAGTTAGAGCTAGGGTTTGGGCAATGGTTACAGTTAAAATTAGGGTTAAAGTTAGGGTTAGGGATAGGGCTATGTTAATGTTTAGGGTTAGGATTAGGGCTCAGTATAGAGGTAGTATTAGGGTTAGAGTTACTTTATTCAAATTTCTTTAATACAATCCAGGATTCATCTTTAACTAACCTTACTCTGTTTCCCAGATTTAGGCCTTTTGGTTCAACAGTTTGGTGTCCGAAATAGTTAAGGTTTTCATTTTACTTCATTTTGACCTATGCGAGTAAATGTAAATGAACCTGGAAATCAAACAGAGTTTATGCTAGCTGCTTGAAACTGCACACACAGCCTCAGTTCTTTGTGAGTGTAGGCCTAAGCTGAAGCATGCAAAATAACTTTATCTGAGAGTCCTTTAGGAGAAAGCAGGGAATATGCATGCTCTGAAATTCCTGTCATAATTATTTTGTCAGATTTGTTTGATACTAAATAGGATTCATTATTTAGCTTTCGCCACAAAGCTCTCCAAGTGTGGGACTTCTAGGATCAATGGTTCTCTAATCAGGTTAGGGTTAGTGTTAGTTTTAGGGTTAGGGCTAGGGTTAGATGTAGTGTTAGGGTGAGAGTAAGTTTTGTCCAAATTTCTTTGATACTTGGAAGGAGTCATCTTTTACCTATCCTTAATATATTCCTCAGGTTTGGGCCTTCTCATTTCAAAGGTTCACTAACAGGGACACTCTGTATTTTAACGTTTCACTTCATATTGACCTATATAGGTAAATTAAAATGGAGGTTGAAATCAAACCGGGTTCGTTCTAGCTGCTTGAAACTTCAAACACTGAATCAGTTCTCTGTGGGAACTCTCTGGTTTGTTCCTTGTGAAAGTAGCCCTAAGATGAAGATGGCAAAAACAACTTTATCTGAGAGCTCTTTAGCAGAAAACAGAGAAATATGCATGAACTGAAATACCACCTCAATTATTTGGTCATATTTCATTGATACTGCATAGGATTCATCTGAGAGCTTATCCCACTAGTCTCCCCAAGTTTTGGACTTCTAGGATCATCAGTTTTTCAATCAGGTTAGGGTTTGTGTTAAGGATAGTCTTGGGGCTAGTGTTAGAGCTAGTATTAGGATTAGAGTTACTTTTTTTCAAATTCTTTGATACTGGGCAGGATTCATTTTTCTCCTATCCTTACTATACTCTATCTTTTTTGAGCCTCCTAGGTTCAATGGTTCGCTGTAAGGAACAGTTTGTATTTTAAAGTTTCAGTTCATTTTGTCCTATACATGTAAATGTAAATGGAGCTGAAAATCAAACAGCATTGGTGCTAGCTGCTTGAAACTTCACACTCCATCAATTCTCTGTGAGCAATCTCTGGTTTGTTCTTGTGACAGTAGGCCTAAGCTGAAGCATGTAAAAACAACTTTTTCCAAGAGTCCTTTAGGAGATAACAGGGAAATATGCATGTACTGATATACTCCATCAAATTTTTGGACAGATTTCTTTGATATTGCACAGCATTCATCCCTTAGCTTGCCCCACTAGGCTGCCCAAGTTTGGAAATTCTATGGTCAAATGTTTCATAAAAATGTTAGTGTTACGGGAAGAGCTAGGGTTAGAGTTAGTGTTAGGGATAGAGTTAGTTTTATTCAAATTTCTTTGATACTTGGCAGGATTTATCTTTCAGCTAGATTTACTCTGTTCCCCAGATTTATGCCTTCTCCATTCACAAGTTTGCTGTCAGGAACATTTTTGTTTTTTTTAATTTTAAGATTTAACTTCATTTTGACCTATATGGGAAAGTTAATGGAGTTGAAAATCAAACAGGGTTTGTGCTAGCTGCTTGTAACTTCACACACTCAATCAGTTCTCTCTAGGGACTCTGGTATGTTCCTTGTAAAAGTAGGCCTATGCTTAAGCATGCAAAAACAACTGTATCCAAGAGCCCTTTAGGAGAAAGCAGGGAAATATACATGCATTGAAATACCTTCCATAATTATTTGATCAGATTTGTTTGATGTTGCATAGGATTCATCACTATGCTTGCCCCACAAGGCTCCCCAAGTGTGGGAATTCTAGGATCAATGGTTCTCTAATCAGGTTAGGGTTAATGTTAGGTTTAGTGTTACAGCTAGGGCTAGGGTTAGAGGTAATGATAGGGTGAGAATTAATTTTGTTCAAATTTGTTTGATACTGGGCAGGAGTCATCTTTTATCTAGCCTTAGTATGCTCCCAAGGTATGTTCTTCTCAATTCAATGGTTCACTATCATGAACACTTTGTATTTTAAGGTTTCACTTCATTTTGACACCTATGGGTAAATGGAAATGGAGGTGGAAATCAAACAGGCATCCCTTCTCCTAAACCTAACCATAAACATAGCACTAATCCTAGGCCTAAGCCTTACACTAACCTTAGACCTATTCCTAGCCCTAATTTAGCCCTAACCCTAAACCAAACTCTAGACCTAAGACTAACTCTAACTCTTGACATAGCCCTATTCCTAGTTCTAACCCTATCCTTTAGCATAACCAAAACACTAGCCCTAATCTTAGCTCTAACATTAGCCATAGCCCTAACCCTAGAATTAACCATAACTCTAAATCTACTCCTACTCCTAAACTCACCCTATCAATAGCAATAACACTAATGCCAATCATAAAATTACCATTAACTTTAGCTTTAATCCTAAAACAAAACCGAGCCATAGGACTAACCTAAACCTTAACCTAAACCAAATCCTAACCCTACATCTAGCCCTAAGCCTACCCCTAATTTGAGTCCTATCCCTTACCGTAAAACAAAACGTGACACACTGACTCTAACCCTAACACTAACCCTAGTTCAAAATATCACCCTAAACATAAACCTAATCCTAAAACTAGACTTAGTCCTAAATGTAACCCTAAAACTAGCCCTAATCATAACCTTAGTTCTTACATTAGCCGTATCCCTAAGAAGAGCCCTAATGTAACCAAAAACCTAGCCCTAATCCAAGACCCAATCCTAGCTTTAATCCTAACTCGAACCCTAAACCTAGCCCTAACCCTTACCCTAAACCTAACCCTATCCCTAACCCTGACTCTAGCCATAAACCTAGCCCTAACCCTAGCTCTACCCTATCCATTACCCAAACCCAAACACTAACCCTAATTATAATCCTCAGCCTGACCCTAGCACTATCCTTAAAAATAACCTCTCTATTACACTAAACCTAACCTGAACCCTAGCCCTAAAAGTATCATTACCCTAAATGTAACCTTAACCCTAATGCTAAATCGAGCCCTAATCCTAACACTTTAGGGTTAGGGTTAGGGCTAGGTTTAAGTTTAGGGTTATGCTTAGGGTTAGGTTTAGGGCTACAATTAGGGCTAGGTTTTGTGTGAAGTTTAGGGCTAGTGTTAGGTTTATGAGTAATCTGAGAGCTATGGTTATGGTAATGGCTAGTTTTATGATTAGTCTAGTGTTAGGGTTAGTTTTGGGGTTAAGATAAGATTTAGAGTTAGGGTTTGTGTTAGGTTAAGGGTCAGTGTTCGAGTTAGTTTTAGGGTTATGGCCATAATTAGGACTAGGGTTAAGTCTAGGGTGAGTTAGTGTTTGGGTTAGGTTAAGGGTTATTGTTAGGTCGAGGGCTAGATTTATGGCTATATTTAAGATTACATTTAGGTCTAGGGCTAGTGTTAGTGTAGATATAGGTTTAACAGTAGGGCTAGTGTTAAGTTTCTGTTTAACAGTAGGGTCAGGTTTAAACCAAGGTTTAGTGTTAGGGTCAGAATAAGGGTCATGGTTAGGGTTAGAGTTGGGTTAAGTTTAGAGCTAGAATGAGGGCTAGGCTTAGGACTAGTAATAGAGTTAGGGTTTGGGGTAGACTAAAGATTAGGGTTAGGACTAGGGTAGAAATAGAGTGAAGGTTTGACTTAGTGTAAGGGAGAAGAGTAGAGCTAGGGCCAGGACCAGGGCTAGGATTAGCGTTAGGGCTAAGGTTAGGGTTAGGGTTAGGATTAGGGCTCAGTTTATAGCTAGTATTATGGCTAGGGTTTGTGTTAGGGTCAGGGCTAGCATTAGGGCTTGGGCTGATGTCAGGTCTAGGGTTAGATTTAGGGATAGATTTAAGGTTATGATTATGGCTAGGTATAGTGTAAGTGTTAGGTTAAGGTTTAGGGTATGGTTTAGAGCTAGGGATATTATTAGGGTCAGATTCAGGGCTATGGTTTGGGTTAGGTTAATGATTAAGTTTAGGGCTCAAATTTGCTTTAGGTTTAGGGTTAGGCTTATGGATATGGTGAGGTTTAGGGTTCAGGTTAGGTTTAGGTTAATAGATATTTTTAGGGTTAGGAATAGGTTTAGGGTTATCCTAGAGTTAGCATTAGGGTATGGTTAAGGTTAGGGTAATGGATAGTGTTACAACTAGGGTTAGGGCTAGGGTTAGAGTTAGTATTAGGGCTAGGGTAATGTTTAGGTTTAAGGCAAGTTTTGAGGTTAGGCTTAGGTTTAGGGTAAGGGTTAGGTCTAGGGTTAGGGTTATGGTTAGGGTTAAAATTAGTGTTAAGTCTCTGATTAGTGCCTGTTTTTTTTAAATTAGGACTAGGATTAGGTCTAGGGTCTGTGTTAGGGTTAGGCCTAGTGTTAGGCTTAGGTTTAGGTTTAGGGATAGCGTTAGGTTTAGGGGAAAGGATGGGATTATTGCTAGGTTTAGGGCTAGGTAGAAAATTAGAATCATGGTTAGGGCTAGGGTTATGGTTTTGGCTATTAATAAGGCTAGGTTTAGGGCTAGATTGAGGGCTAGGGTTTTTTTAGGGTTATGGCAAGAATTGGGACTAGGGATAGTTTCTGGTCTAGGGTTATGGTTAGGTACAGATTTAGGGTTAGGTTTATTTCTAGGTCTAGTGTAAGGGTTAGGTTTAGAGTAAGGGTCAGGTTTAGGGGTAGGTGTATTATTAGGGTTAGGGTCATGTTTAGGGTTTACTTTAGGTTAGAATTTAGGGTTAGGGCTTGGATTAGCATTAGGTTAGGATTAAGGTAATGAGACTGTTAGGTTTAGGGTTTAGGTTAGGTTTAGGGTAATTGATACAGTTAGAGTTAGCAATAGGGTCAGGGTTAGGCCTAGGGTTAGCATTAGGGAAAGGATTATGATTAGAGTAATGGATAGGGTTAGAGCTAGGGTTAGGCCTAGGGTTATGGTTACTATTAGGCCTAGAGTTAGGGTTATGGTTAGGTTTAGGCATAGGGTTTGGGTTAGGATTAGGGTTAGGGTATGGTTTAGGGTTTGAGCTAGGGTTAGTTCGCACTATGGCGAGGGTTAGGTTTAGGATTATGCCTATGTTAGAGTTACAGTTTGGGTCTGGATTACTGTTAGTGTTAGGGCTAGGGTTATCATTAGGTTCAGGGTATTGGATAGAGTTAAATGTCAGTTTAGGTTAGGGTTAGGATTAGGATTAGTTTTTAAGGTAATGGTTAGGGTTTGAGCTACGGTTAGATTAAGGTTAGGGTTAGAGTTAGGGTAATGGATAGGTTTAGGGATTGCGAGAGTGTTAGTGTTTGGCCTAGGGTTAGTGTTAAGGGTAGGTAAGGGCTAGTTTTAGGATTAGCATTAGGGCTATGGCCAGTGTTAGGGTGAGGTTTAGGCTTAGGGTTAGGGTTAGATTTAGAGTTAGGTTTAGATCTAGGGTTAGGGCTAGGGTGAAGGTTAGGTCTTGGGTTTGGGATAGGGTTAGGGCTAGGTTTTGGGTTATGATAAGTGATAGGTTTAGAACTATTAATAGAACTAGGGTGAAAGTTAAAATTAGTCTTAGGGCTAGAGTTAGGGTTACAGCTAAGGTTAGGGCTAAATTACGGCTGGGTTAGGGCTAGGGTTAGTGTTAAGGTTAGGCCTAGATTTAGGTCTAGGACTAGCATTAGGATTAGGGTAGGGTAAGTTGTGATGTTACAGCTAGGTTTAGAGGTAAGGTGAGGGTTAAAATTAGGGTTATGGCTAGGTTTAAGTTTAGGGTTAGGATTAAAGCTAGTGTTAGGCCTAGGATTAGGGCTACAGTTTGTGTTAGTGTTAGGGCTATCATTAGGACTAGGTTTAATATCAGGTCTAGGGTTATGGTTAGGGAAAGTTTTAGGGATAGGTTTATGGCTAGGTATAGTGTAAGGGTTAGGATGAAGGTTAGGGTCAGCTTTAGAGGTAGGGATATTATTAGGGTCAGGGTCATGGTTAGGGTTTGGTTTAGGTTAAGGTTGAGGCTTAGGGCTCAAATTAGCATGAGGTTTAAGGTTATAGTTAGGGTAATGGATACAGTTAGGTTCAGGATTCAGGTTATTTTTATGGAAATGGATTGGTTAGGGTTAGGAATAGTGTTAGAGTTGGGCCAGAGGTTAGCATTAGGGTTAGGGATAAGGTAATGGATAGGGTTAGAGCTACGGTTAGGGCTAGGATTATGGTTAAGGTTAGGGCTAGGTTTAGGATTAGGTTTAACGTTAATGCAAGGATTAAAGTTAGGATTAGGTTTTGGGTAAAGTTTAGGGCTAGATTTAGGGTTAGTGTTAGGGTTAAATGTATGGTTGGGTCTAGGATTAGGGCTAGGTTTTGGGTTATGTTAGGGTTAGTGTTAGGGATACAACTAATGTAAGAACTAGGTTTACAAATAGGGCTAGTTTTAGAGTTACCATTAGGACTAAGTCTAGTTTTAGGATTAGGTTTAGGTTTAGGGTGATGTTTTGAACTACGGTTAGTGTTAGGGTCAGAGTAAGGATCAGGGTTCTTTTTAGGGTTAGGGAAAGGACTCGAATTAGGGGTAGGCTTAGGGCTAGATGTCAGGTAAGGATTTGGTTTAGGTTAAACTTTAGGGTTAGTGGTATGGCTCGGTTTTGTTTTAGGGCTAAGGCTAATGTAAAGGGAAGTTTTACAATTAGCATCAGTGTTATTGCTAGTGATAGTGCAAGTTAAGGCTTAAGGGTAGATTTAGAGTTATGGTTAATTCTAGGGTTAGGGTTATGGGTAGGGTTAGGGCTAAATTTAGGACTAGTTTTGGGTTATGTCAGGCATAGGGTTAGAACTAGGAATAGGGCTAGGGTGAGAGTTAGAGTTAGTCTTAGGGTTAGGGTTAGGGTTAGTTTAGGGGAAGGGATGCCTGTTTGATATCCACCTCCATTTCCATTTACCCATAGAGCTCAAAATGAAGTGAGACCTTAAAATACAAAGTGTTCATGATAACGAACCATTGATTTCAGAAGGTCCAAAACTTGGGAGCAAACTAAGGCTAGATTAAAAGATAAATCCTGCCCAGTATCAAAGAAATTTGAACAAAACTAACTCTCACCCTAACATTACCTCTAACCCTAGCCCTAGACCTAGCCCTAACCCTAAACCTAACCCTAACCCTAACCTGATTAGAGAACCATTGATCCTAGAAGTCAGGCATGTGTGAGCCTTGAGGAGCAAGCTAAGTAATGAATCCTACGCTGCATCAAACAAATCTGGTGAAATAATTATGGGAGATATTTCAGTACATGCATATTTCCCTGTTTTTTTTTTTTTTTTTTTTCGTAAAGGGCCCTTGGATATAGTTGTTTCTGCATGCTTAAGCTTTGGCCTCCTTTCACAAGGAACATACCAGAGTTCCTACAGAGAACTGATGGAGTGTGTGAAGTTTCAAGCAGCACAAACATTGTTTGTTTTTCAGCTTTATTAACTTTCCCATATAGGTCAAAATGAAGTGAAATCTTAAAATACAAATCGTTCCTTACTGCAAACCTGTGAACGGAGAAGGCCTAAACCTGGGGAACAGAGTAAATTTAGATAAAAGATAAATCCTGCCAATTATCAAAGAATTTTGATGAAACTAACTCTAACCCTAACACTAGCTGTAACCCTAACCGTTCCCCTAACTCCAACTTTTTTTGAAACCTTTGACTGTAGAATTTGCAAACCTGGGCAGCCTAGTAGGGCAAGCTAAGGGATGAATGCTGTACAGTATCAAAGAAATCTCACCAAATAATTGATGGAGTATACCAGTACATGCATATGTCCCTGTTATCTCCTAAAGTATTCTTGGGTAAAGTTGTTTTTACATGCTTCAGCTTAGGCCTACTTTCACAAGAACAAACCAGAGATTGCTCACATAGAATTGATGGAATGTGAAGTTTCAAGCAGCTAGCACCAAAGCTGTTTGATTTCCAGCTCCATTTCCTTTTACCTGTATAGGACAAAATTAACTGAAACTTTAAAATACAAACTGTTCCTTACAGAGGTGGGAGGGAAAGGGAGAGAGAAGGTAAATTGCACGGTAATGGAAGGAGACCCTCAGGGTTATACAGTGGAGGGGGTAGAGAGAGAGGAGGGGAGGGGAGGGGAGAGGTGGGGAGGGGGGAGGGTGGATGATGGGAAAGGCAGCGGAGCACAACAGACACTAGTATGGCAATTTGTAAATCAATGGATGTGTAACTGATGTGAATCTGCAATCTGTGTATGGGGTGAAGGTGGGAGTTCATAACCCACTAGAATCAAAGTGTGGAATATGATATGTCAAGAAATTTGTAATGTTTTGAACAACCCACAATAAAAAATTAAAAAAAAAAAAAAAAAAAAAAAAGAAAAGGAAGAAAGGCACATCAACATTGAGGTTTTTGTGGTGAGCCAGGCTGAGGACTCCCTAGAGTCTGCTACTACTATCTCGCCAGGCCACTTGATCCCAACATGGCTGTGGTTTGGTCTTCAAACAAGTTGAAAGATAAGCAAATACCCTTCCTTCCAGGTTTCATTTGACTGCCCTCAGCATCCAGTCGGTTTTGTGAATGCCAGTACAGTAGAATAGAAAGCCACAATTCACCCACACTCAACCACACAACCCCCCACCCAAAATAAACCAGAATTGGGGCAGAGTTTCCCAGTTGAAGAACAAAATCGAATTTGATTAAAAGGTGGTACAACACGCCTCTCAACTAGTGGTCTTTTTGAAGTGGGAAATAAGAGAGGGAAATCAAATGGGCAATTCAAACTACTATAAAACCCCACCAGACATCACAAATAATGTCTTGACAACACCAAGATCAAAGGTTATAGTGTATTGGAGGACTAAATCTGCACTGTCCAAAAAAAAAAAATAAAATAAAATAAAATACAAACTGTTCCTTACAGAGAACCATTGAACCTAGAAGGTTCAAACATGTGGAGTATAGTAAGGATGGGAGCAAAATGAATCCTGCCCAGTATCAAAGAAATTTGAACAAAAGTAACTCTAACCCTAATACTAGCTCTAACAGTAGCCCTAACGCTAACCTTAACACAAACTCTAATCTGTTTTAAAAATGGTGATTCTAGAAGTCCCAAACATGGTAGCCTAGTGGGGTAAGTTATCAGATTAATTCTATGTGGTATCAAAGAAATATGACCAAATAATTGGGGTGGTATTTCAGTTCATGCATATTTCTGTTTTCTGCTCTCGGGTAAAGTTGTTTTTGCCATCTTTATCTTAAGGTTACTTTCCCAAGGAACAAACAAATCGCTAGCCCTAACACTAGCCCTAAACCTAGGCCTAAACCTAACAATAATCGTAGCACTAATCATAGCCCTAATTTAGCCTAACCCTAAACCTAATCCTAGCCCTAAGACTAAGTCTCATTCTCGTCCTAGCTCTAGTCCTAGTTCTAAACCTATTTCTTACCATAAACCCAAACTTAGCTCTATCCCTAGTCCCAACCCTAGCCCTAGCCTTCACCTTAACCCTAAACATGGATCTAACCCTAACATTAAGTGTAAACCTCACCCTAACACTAGCTCTAACCCAAATGCTAATTGGAAAAAAGCCCAAACCCTACCCTAGCCCTAAAACAAACCGAGCCATAACCTTATCCCTAACCCTTAACCTAAACCAAACCCTAACCCTACACCTAGACCTAAACCTGACTTTAATTTGAGCCCTAACCCTAACCCTAGAAATAACTCTGTCTCTGACTCAGACCCTAACACTAACCCTAGCTCTAAACATTGTCCTAATGCTAACCTTAAAACTAGCTCTAATTGGAAACCTTGTTCTTATGTTAGCCATAACCCTAATGCTAACACAAATCCGAGCCCTAATCCGAGCCTTAACCCTAGTTTAAAACCTAACCCTAACCGTAGCCCTAAACCTAACCCTCACACAAACCCTAACCCTACCTCTAAAACTACCCCTTACCCTAAGCCAAATCCTCAACCTAATGCTTCCCTAGTGTAACCCTAATCCTTAGCCTACCCCAAACCCTAACTCTATTACTAGTCCTAACCCTAGCCCTCATTCTAGCTCCAACCCTAACCCAAACCCAAACCCTTACCCTGACCTTTATTTTGACCCTAACAATAACCCTAGTTCTAAACCTGATGCCAACCCTAAATGGAACCCTAACTGTACCCCTACTGGTAAAACTATACCTAAACCTAACTATAACACTAGCAGTGGACCAAATCTAATCCTTAATAGAGTCATAAATCTAGCCCTAGCCCTAAACAAAACCCTAGCACTAGCCCTAGCAATAACCCTTAAACTAATGCAAAGACTAACTCTATCCATAGACCCAATGCTAGTCCTAATTCTGGCCCTAACCCTAAACCTAACTCTAACCCAAACAGTGATCCTTACCATAACCCAAACCCTAGCTCTAAACCTTATCCTAACCTAAAACCTAACCCTAACACTAGACTTATCCATAACCATAACCCGAAAACTAGTCATAAACATAATCCTAGCTCTTACATTACCCATAGCCCTAATGCTAGCCATAAACCTCCCACAATACCTAGTCATTATCCTAGCCCTAAATTTAACCCTAAGTGTAACCTTAACTGTAGCCCTAGACCTAACCCTAACCCTAAACCTTACCCTAGCCCTAACCCTAGCTCTAATGCTGACACTTACCCTAAATATAACCCTAACATTAACCCTAGGCCTAACCCTACACTAGCCCTAATCCTAACCTTAACCCTAGCCCTAAACTTAGCTCTAACCCTATCCATTACTCTAAAGGTAAGCCTAACTTGAATGCTAACCCTAGGCTTAACGTTAATCCTATCCATAACACTAACCTTTTTCATTACTCTAACCTAACTTGAACCCTAAACCTAACCCTATCCATTAGCCTAACCCTAACCCTAACACTAAATCAAGCCTTAACCCAAAACCTTAACCTAAACCGAACTCTACCCAGACTCTGACCTTAATAATATACCTAGCTCTAAACCTGACTTTTATCCTAAACCTAACCCTTACACTAGACATAGCCACAACCTAACCCAAAAACTAACCCTAACTATATACCTAGACCTGACATTAGACCTAGCCTTAAAACTAGCCCTAACCCTAATACAAATCCTCGCCCTCATCCCAGCCTTAATCCTAACATGAACCCTAACATTAGCCCTACCCCTGATTTTAACCCTGCATTAGCTCTGAATCTAGCTAGAACCCCATCCTTTTACCTAACTCTAATCCTAACCCTTACCCTAAACTAACCCTAACTCTAGCCCTAACCATAGGCCTAATCCTAACACTAACCCTAGCGCTAATCCTATCCCTAATTGAGCCCTAACCCTACCCCTAACCCTAGGCCTAAAACTAACTCTAACACTCGCCCTAGCCCTATTTCTAGTTTTAACACTATCAGTTACCATAACCCTAACACAAGCCCTAACCTTAGCCCTAGACCAATCCATAGACCTAACCATAACTCTAAATCTAACCCTAAGCCTGAACCTCACCCTACCACTAGACCTAACACTATCACTAATCCTAAAACTAGCCCTAACCCTAGCCTTAGCCTTAAAACCAAACTGAGCCATTGCCCTAACCCTACACCTTAACCTAAACCATAAACCTACACCTAGCCATAACCCCCTTACTCTAATTTGAGTACTAGGCATAAAACTAACCGTGACCCTGATTTATATCCTAACACTAACCCTAGCTATAAATATCACACTAACCCTAAAGATAATGCTAATATTAGACCTAGACCAAAGACTAACCCTAAATTTAACCCAAATCATAACGCTAGATCTTACATTAGCCATAGCCCTAACCCTAGCCCTAACCTAATCTAAATCTTAGCCCTAATCTGAGCCCTAACATTATCTTTAACCCTAAACCTAAACCTAAACCTAATCCTTAACCTAGCCTTAATCCTAAGCATAATCATAGACATAAACCTACATCTAATCCTATCGATTACCTTAACCCTAATGCAAACCCTAACCCTATCTATGACCCTAACCCTATCCATTATCCTAAACCCAATCTGAACCCTAAACCTAACCATATTTATTACCCTAACCCTAAACCTAACCCTAGCACTAATTTAAGCCCTAACACTAAACCTTAACCTAAACAAACCCTAACCCTGATCCTGACCCTAACAATACCCTAGTTCTAAAAGTGACCCTATCCCTCAACCTAATCCTTACACTCTACCTAGCCATAAACCTAAACCTGAAACTATCCCTAACCATAATAACCCTAGACCTCATATTAGCCCTAGTGTTAATATAGGCCTAACCTTAACACAAACCCTAGCCCTCATCCTAACCCTAAACCTTGCCTTAATCCTAAACAAAGCCCTCAACCTAGCCCTACCCCTAATTGTAACTCTCTCTCTAGCCCTGAACCTAGCTATAACCCCATCCTTTCCCCTAAAACTAACCCTAAACCTAAAACTAATATTAACCCTAAGCATAGCCCTAACCATAGGCCTAACCCTAACACTAAACCTAGTACTAATCCTAGCCATAATTTAGTGCTAACCCTAAGGGAACTCCTAACCCTAGCCCTAAGATTGACTCTAACTCTCAACCTATCCCTATTTCTATTTCTGACCCTATCCATTACCGTAACCCTAACATTTGCCCTAAACTTAGCCCTAACTCCAGGCATAGCCCTAACCCTAGATCCAACCATAACTCTAAATCTAACCCTGACCTTAAGCCTAAACTTCACCACACCACTAGCTGAACACTATTGCTAATCCTACAACTAATTCTAACCTTAGCCCTAGCCATAAAACAAAACCGAGCCATTGCTCTAACCCTAAATCTTAACCTAAATCAAACCCTTACCCTACAACTAGCCATAACACTAGCTCAAATTTGAGTCCTAGGACCAAAAACTAACCCTGACCCAGACTCATATCCAAACACTAACCCTGGCTCTAAATATCATCCTAACCCTAAAGCTAATGCTAACGCTAGACCTCTCCCAAACCCTAACCCTAAAACTAACCCTAATCATAACCCTGGTTCTTACATTAGTCATAGCCCTAACCCTAGCTCTAACCCTAACACAAAAAATAGCCCTAATCAAACCCCTAACACTAGATTTAAATATAAACGTAACCCTAAACCTAGCCCTAAACCTAACCATAACACTAGCCCTAACCCTAGCTCTAGCCCTATCCCTTTCCCAAGCCAAACTCTATCCATAATGCTAATCCTAGTCCTAATCATAATACTTAGCCTAAACCAAACACTAACCCTATTACCAGTCCTAATCCTAGTCCTCTTTCTAGCTTTAATCCTAACCCAAAACCTAACCCTAACTTTCACCCTTATTCTGAACCTAACTCTAATTATAGGTCTAAACCTGATCCTCACCCTAGACCAAATCCTAACACTGGCCTTACTGGTAAACCTATACCTAAACCTAAACCTAACCCTAAAATTAGCTCTAGACCTAAACCTAATCCTAAATCCAGCTTTAACTGTACCCCTAGACATAAGCAAAAACCTAGTCTTAGCCCTAACAATAATCCTAACACTAACACAAACACTACCCTATCCCAGGACCTAATCCTAGTCCTAATTCTGGTTGTAACCCTAACTCTAACTCTAATCTGAACACTGACCCTGCCTTTAATGGTAAACCTACCTCTAAACCTGACCCTAAACCAAAATATAAACCTAACACTAGACCTAGCCATAGCCCTTTCCCTAAAACTACCGCAATTAGAACCCTAGATTTTTTTAAAGAGAGAGAGAGAGAGAGAGAGAGAGAGAGAGAGAGAGAGAGAGAGAGAGAGATTTAATATTTATTTTTTAGTTTTTGTCTTACACAACATCTTTGTTTGCATGTGGTGCTGAGGATTAAACCTGGGCCGCACACATGCCAGGCGAGCATGCTACCGATTGAGCCACATCCCCAGCCCAGAACCCTAGATCTTACATTACCCATACGTAACACAAAACCTAGTCCTAATCAGAGGCCTAAACCTACCCTAAGCATAACCCTAACCCTAACCCTAGACCTACCCTAACCCTAACCCTCACCTTAGACCTAACCCTAGCTCAAAGCCTAAACCTTAGCCTAAACAAAACCCTAGCCCTATCACTAACAATAACCCTAACCCTAATCATAATCCTAACCTTAACCCCAGCCCTAACCCTAACAATTACCCTAACTCTAACCCTAAACCTAATGATAACCCTAGTCCTAACCCTAACCAAAACTCTAACCCAAACCATAAACCTAACCATAGACCTAACCCTAAACCTAATCCTTGCCATAACCCTCACCCTAACTCAAACCCTAACCCTTACCCTAAACCCAATAGTAAACCTAGACCTAAAGCTAAACCCTAAACCTAACCTTACATCTAATCCAATCTATTACCCTAAACCTAAACCTAACTCTAATGAAAAACCTAGTCCTAACCATAAACCTAAAACTAACCATTACTATAATCCTAACCCTAGACCTAACACTAAACCTAACCCTCACCCTAGAACTAACCCTAGTTCAAACCTTACCTTTACCCTAAACCTAATTATAACCCTACTCTAAGATAGGATTACTAGCCCTCATCCCAACCCTAACCTTAGCTCTAGCTCTAATCCTAACCATATCCCTAGCTCTAAACCTATACATTACCCGTATGATAACCCTATTCCTAATGCTAACCCTAGGCCTAACCCTAACCCTATCACAAACTCTAAATCTCTCCATTACCCTAAAACTACACTGAACCCTAAACCTAACCCTAAACCTAACCCTATCCTTTACCCTAAACCTAACTTTAACCTTAGATCTAACCCTTACTCGAAATCTTAACCTAAGCCTAAGCATAAGCCTAACACTAACATTACACCTAACCCTAATACTAATTTTATACCTAGCCCTAACCCTAAGCCAAAGACTAAAACAAAATTGAGCAATAGCCCTAACCTTAAACCTTAACTTAATCTAAATCCTAACACAAAACTAGACCTAACCCTAGCCCTAATTGGATTCATAACCCTAACCTTAAACTATCTCTGACCCTGACTCATATCCTAAAACTCACCCTAGCTCTAAACACCACCCTAAACTTAAACAGAACCCTAACAGTTACCCTAGCCTTAGTTTGAGTCCTAACCCTAACTTTAAAACTAACCCTGACCCAATCCATATCCTAATAGTCACCCTAGCTCTAAACACTGCCCTCAACTTAAACTGAACTCTAACAGTAATCCTAGAACTTATTTGAGTCCTAACCCTAACCCTAAAACTAACACTCTCCCTGACTCATATCTTAACACTATCCCTAGCTATAAATACCACCTTAACATTAAACCTAACCATAACACTAGACCTACCCCTAACCCTAACTCTAATTGTAACCCCAGTTCTTGCATTAGCCATTGCCCTAACCCTAGACCTAACCCTAACACAAAAACTAGCCCTAATCCGAGACCTAAACCTAGATTTAACCCTAACCTTAATAATAACTCTAGCCCTAACCCTAGCTCTAAGCCTATCCCATATTGTAAGCAAAACCCTAACCCTAATGGTAACCCTAGACATATCCCTAATCCTTACACCAACCAATCCCTAACCCTATTAATAGTCATAAACCTAGCCATCACTCTAGCTCTAACCCTATCCCAAACCCTAATTCTAACCCGGACCCTTATTCTGACCCTAACAATAATCCTAGGTCTAAACCTGACACTAACCCTAGACAAAACCCTAACACTAGCCCTAGACCTAAACCTAATCCTAAATCTAGCCTTAGCTCTAGCCCTAGACCTGAACATAAACCTACCTGAAGCCCTTACAATAAACCTTAACCTAACGCAAACACTAACCCTACCCCTAGACCTAAACCTAGTAATAATTCTGGCTGTAACCCTAACTCTAACTCTAACCCAAACACTGACCCTGCCTTTAACAGTAAACCTACCTCTAAACCTGACCCTAACCAAACATCTAAACCTAACACTAGACCTAGCCATAACCCTAACCCTAAAACTAGCCATAATCATTACCCTAGCTCTTACATTACCCACACCCCTAACCCTAGGCCTAAACTGAACACAAAACCTAGAGCTAATCCTAGGTCTAAACCTAGCCCTAAGTGTAACCCTAACCCTAACCCTAAACTAACACTCGATTATTCCTAACCCTAGCTCAAAACCTAACACTTACACTAAACATAATCCTACACCTATCCCTAAATATACCCCTAACACTAGCCCTAATCCTAAACTTAACCCTAGCCCTAAACCTAGCTCTAAACCTACCCATTACCCTAAACCTAACCCTAAACCTATTGATAACCCTAGGCCTAGCCATAACTCTAAACCTAACCAGAAAACTAACCCTAGACCTAACCCTAAACCTCACATTCACAATAGACCTAACTCTAGCTCAAACCCTAACCCTTTCCATAAACCTAAACATAACCATAGCCCTAACCCTAAACCTAAACCTCACTCTAACACTAACCATAACCCTGTGCCTACATCTAGGCATATCCATTACACTAACCCTAACCCTACCCCTAATGATGACACTAGCCATAATCCCAACTCTAACCCTAACTGTACTGTAATCTTATTCCTAGACCTAATTCTAGACCTAACCCTCGCCCTAGGCATAACCCCAGATCAAAACCTAACCCTTATGCTAAACATAACACTAACACTAACCCTAGTTCTAACCCTAACCCTAAATGAAGACCTATTCCTAACCATAACCCTAGCCCTAGTCTTAGCTCTAACCCTATCTATTATCTTAATCATTACCCATACCCTAATGCTAACCTTAGGCCTAACACTAACCCTACCACTAACCTTAACCAAATCAATTACCCTAAACCTAACCTGATCCCTAATCATAATCCTATCATTACCCTAACCCTGACCCTAATGCTAATTCAAGCCCTAACACTAAACCCTAAACCCTACACTCAACCAAACTCTAACCCTGACTCTGACCCTAATAATTCCCATAGCTGTAAACCGGAACCTTACACTAACTTAACCGTTACATTAGACCTAGCCACAAACATAACCCTAAAACTATCCTCAATCGTAACTCTAGACCTGACATTAGCCTTAGCCCTAATCCAAGTGCTAACCCTTACAAAAACCCCAGTCCTTATCCTAGCCCTAAACCTAGCCTTAATCCTAACCCTAACTCTCACCCTAGCCCTTACCCTAATACTAACCCTAGCCCTAATCTTAGCCCTAATTCTGCCCTATCCCTAAACCTAACCCTAGACCAAAGACTAACTCTAACTCTCACACAATCCTATCACTAGTTCTAAACCTATACCTTACCATTACCCTGAACCTAGACTTAAACCTAGTCCTAAACCTTGCTTTATACATACCCCTAGCACTAACCTTAGATCAAAATCTAACTAAATCTAACCATAACCAGAAGCCTAAGCCTAACCCTAACACTAGCCCTAAGCCTAACACTAATCCTAAACCTAGCATTAACCCTAACCCTAGCCCTAAAACAAAACCAAGCCATAGCTCTAACACTAACCCTTAAATTAAACCATACCCTAACCCTACACTTACCCCTAACACTAGCCCTAATTTGAGTTTTAAGCCAAACCCTAAAACTAACCCTGAATCTGACTCTGACACTAACACTAACCCTAGCTCTAAACATCACCCTAACCCTAAAGCTAACCCTAACACTAAAATTAGCCCTAATCTCAACCCTAAAATTAGCCCTAAATGTAACCCTGGTACTTACATTAGCCATAATCCTAACCCTAACACTAACTTAACACAAAACCTAGCCCTAATCTGAGCACTAACCCAAGCTTTATACCTTACCCTAACCCTAACTCTAACCCTATCCCTAATCATAATCATAAGCCTATCCCTAAACCTAGCTCTAACTCTATCCATTATAATAACCCAACCCTAACCCTAATGCTAACCCTAGGACTAAACCTAACCCTATTTCTAAACCTATCCCTATCCATTTCCCTAAACCTAACATGAATCCTAATATTAAGCCTAACATTACCCTAACCCTAACCCTATAGCTGATTATATCCCTAACCTTAAGCCTAAACCTATCCCAAACCCTAACCCAGACCTTGAACTCAATAATATGCCTATCCCTAAACCTGACCCTAACCTAAACCTTACACTAGATATAGCCATAATCCAAATCTAAAACTATCTTTAAACATAATTTTAGACCTGAAATTAGCCATACTTCTAATCTTAGGCCTAAACTTAAAACAAACACTAGCCCTTATATTGCCCTAAACCTAACCTTAATCAATACCCTAACCACAACCATAGCCCTAACCTTAATTCTAAATATCGCCCTACCTCTCAACCTAGCTATAACACCATCCCTTACCCTAAACTTAATCCTACATCTAACCCTATCTCTATGCTTAAGCTGAACACTAAACCTAACCATAAACCTAGCCCTAATTCTAGCCCTATCACTAACCCTAACCCTAAGTTTAGCCCGAAGACTAACTCTAATTCTCATACTAGCCCTATTGCTAATTCAAGCCCTACCTCTTACCATAACCCTAACCCTAGACCTAACCCTAGCCCTATCCTTAGTCCTATTCCTAAACCTAGATCTAACCCTAACTCTAAATCTAACCTTAGCCCTAAGCCTAAGCCTAACACTAACACTAACCCTAACCCTAACCCTAATGCTAATTATAAAAAATAGCCATAACCCTAACCCTAGCAGTAAAAAAACACCAAGCAATAGCCCTAACCCTAAACCTTAACTTAAACCAAACACTAACACTACACCTAGACCAAACCCTAGCCTTAATTCAAGTCCTAACAGTAACCTTAAAACTAACCCTGACCCTGACTAATATCTTAAACTCACCCTAGCTCTAAACACCATCCTAACCTTAAACCAAAACCTAACAGTACCCCTAGACTTTATTTGAGTGCTAACCCTAACCCTGAACCTGACTCATAACCTAACACTAACCCTAGCTCTAATTATCATCCTAACCTCAAGCCTTACCCTAAAACTAGACCTACCCTAACCCTAACATAAAACTAACCCTAATTGTAACCCTGGTTCTTATTTTTGCAATTGCCCTAACCCTCCCTAACTCTAACACCAAAACTAGCTTTAATCTGAGCCCTAAACCCAGGTTTAACCCGAACCCTAAACCTAGCCCTAACCCTAGATGTAAACCTATCCTTTACCTAAGTGAAACCCTAACCTTAATGGTAACCATAGACCTATCCCTAATCCTTAGGCTAACCGAAATCCTAGCCATATTAATAGTCCTGACCACAGACGTCATTCTAGCTCTAATCCTATCCCAAACCCTAATACTAATCCTGACCCTTATTCTGACTCTAACATAAACCCTAGGTCTAAACCTGACTGTAACCCTAGAGTAAACCCTATCACTGGTCCTACAGATAACCTTATACCTAAACCTAACCCTAACCCTAGCCCTAAGACTAACTCTAATTCTCACACTAGCCTTATCCTTAGTTCTAACCCTATACTTACCATAACCCTAATCCTAGCCCTAACCCTTGCCCTATCCTTAGTCCTAGTCCTAACCCTAGACATAACCCTAACTCTAAATCTAACCCTAAACCTAAGACTAAGCCTAACACTAACATTAGCCCTAATCCTAATGTTGATCTTAAAACTAGTCCTAACCCTAACCCTAGCAGTAAAATTAAACTGAGCAATAGCCCCAACCCTAAACCTTAACTTAGACCAAACCCTAACACTACACCTAGACATAACCATAGCCTTAATTCGAATCCTAACCCTAACCTTAAAACTAGCTCTGACCCTGACTCATATCCTAACACTCACCCTAGCTCTAAATACCCTCCTAACCTTAAACCAAAACCTAACAGTAACCTTATCCCTAATTTAAGTCCTAATCATATACCTGACCTTGACTCATATTGTAAAACTAAACCTAGCTCTAACTATCACTCCAACCTTAAACCTAACACTAACACTAGACATACCCCTAACCTAACCCTAAAACTAACCCTAGATGTGATCCAGGATCTTATATTAGCCATTGTCCTAACCATAGCCCTCACTCTAACACCAAAAGGAGCCCTAATCAGAGCTCTAAACCTACCTTTAACCCTAACGCTAACAATAACTCTAGCCCTAAACCTAGCTTTAACCCTATTCCTTAACCTAAGTGAAACCCTAACCCTAATGGTAAACATAAACCTATCCCTAATCCTTAGGCTAATCAAAATCCTAACCCCATTAATAGTCCTGACCCTAGACTTCATTCTAGCTCTAAATTTATCCCAAACCCTAATGATAACCTGACCCTTATTCTGACCCTAACAATAATCCTAGGTCTAAACCTGACCCAAACCCTAGAATAAACCTTAACACTGGTCCTACTGGTAAACTTATACCTAAACCTAACCCTAAACCTAGTTCTACACCTAAACCTAATCCTAAATCTAGCCTAAACTCTAGCCCTAGACAAAAACAACAACAACAACAACAACAACAACAACAACAACAACAACAAAAAACATAGTTCTAGCCCTAACAATAATCCTTACCATAACACAAACACTAACCCTAGCCCAGGACCTAATCCTAGTCCTAATTCTGACTGTAACACTAACTCTAACTCTAATCTGAACACTGACCCTGACTTTAAGGGCAAACCTACCTCTAAAACTGACCCTAAATGAAAATATAAATCTAAAACTAGACCTAGATATAACCCTAACCCTAAAACTAGCCCTAATCATAACCCTAGCTCTTACATTACCCACAGCCCTAAACCTAGGCTTAAACCTAACACAAAACCTAGAGCTAATCCTAGGCCTTACCCTAGCCCTAAGTGTAACACTAACCCTAACCCTAGCCCTAACCCAAACTTAACCCTCGACATAGTCTTAACCCTAGTTCAAAGCCTAACTCTTACCATAAACATAAAACTAAATCTAACACTAACAATAGCCCTAATCCTAAGCTTAAACCTATCCCTAAACCTAACCCCAAACCTAGCCCTAAGACTAACTCTCTCACACTAGACCTATCCCTAGTTCTAACCCTGTACCTTACCATAACCCTAACCCTAGCCCTAACCCTTGCCCTATCCCAATTCCTAGCCCTAATCCTAGATCTAAACCTAACTCTAAATCTAACCCTAAACCTAAGCCTAAGCCTAACACTAACACTAGCCCTAACCCTAACACTAATCATAAATCTAGCCCTAACCCTAATCCAAGCAGTAAAACAAAACTGAGAAACAGCCCTTACTCTAAAAGTTAATGTAAACCAAACCCTAACACTACACCAAGACCCAACCATAGCCTTAATTCGAGTTCTAACCCTAACCTTACAACTAACTCTGACCCTGACTCATATCCTAATACCCTAGCTCTAAACACCCTCCTAAGCTAAACCGAAACCTAACATTAACCCTATCCCTAATTTGATTCCTAATCCTATACCTGACCCTGACTCATATCCTAACACTAACCTCATTCTAAATATTACCCTAACATTAAACCTAACACTAACGCTAGACCCTAACTCTTACCTAAAAGTGAGCCTAATTTTAACCCTAGTTCTTACATTAGCCATTGACCTCACTCTAGCCCAAGCCCTAACACAAAAACTAGTCCTAATCCGAGCTCTAAACCTAACTTTAACCCTAACCCTAACCCTAATTCTAGCCCTAAACCTAGCTCTAACCCTATCCCTTACCCTAAATGAAACCCTAACCCTAATGGTAACCCTAGACCTATCCCTAATCCTTAGGCTAAACAAAATCCAAATCCCATTAATAGTCCTGACCCTAGCACTCATTCTAGCTCTAATTATAACCCAAACCCTAACGCTAAATCTGACCCTTATTATGACCCTAACACTAACCCTAGGTCTAAAACAACCCCTCACCCTAGACCAAATCCTATCACCGGCCCTACTGGTAATCTTATACCTAAACCTAACCCTAAAATTAGTTCTGGATCTAAACCTAATTCTAAATCTAGCTTTAACTCTACCCCTAGATCTAAACAAAAACCTAGTCCTAGCCCTAACAATAATCCTTACCCCAAACCAAACACTAAACCTACCGCAGGACCTAATCCTAGTCCTGATTCTGGTTGTAACCCTAACTCTAACTCTAATCCGAAAACTGACCCTGACTTTAAGGGTAAACCTACCTCTAAACCTGAAACTAACCAAAAATCTAAAGCTAACACTAGACCTAGCCATAACCCTAACCCTAAAAATAGCCCTAATCATAACCCTAGATCTTACATTACCCACAGCCCTAACCCTAGGCCTAAACCTAACACAAAATCTAGAGCTAATCCTAGGCCTTAACCTAGACCTAAGTGTAGCCTTATCCCTAACCCTAGCCCTAACCAAAATTTAACCCTCACCTTAGTTCAAACCCTAGCTCAAAGCCTAACCCTTACTGTAAATATAAACCTTTAACTATTCCTAACTCTAACCCTAACCCTAGGCCTAATCCTAAACTTAACCCTATCCCTAACCCTAGCTCTAAACATACCCATTACTCTAACCCTAAACCTAAACCTAATGATAACCCTAGCCTTAACACTAACCATAAGCCTTAACCTCAACAGAAAGTAACCCTAAAACTCACCCTAAACCTAACACTCGCTATACTCTAACCATAGCTCAAACCCTAAACCTTACCATAAACCTAAACATAACCACAGCCCTAACCCTAACCCTAAACTTAAGTATAGCCCTATCCCTAACCCTAAACCTATATCTCACTGTATGCATTACCCTAACCCTAATGCTAACCAAAACTATAACCCTAGCCCTAACCCTAACCCTAACTCTAAACCTACTGTAATTCTATCCCTGGACCTAACACTGAACTTAACCCTTGCTCTAGCCCTAATCACAGCTCAGAACCTAACCCTTACACTAAACATAATCCCAACCATAACCCTAGTTCTAAACCTCACCTTAACCCTAACTCAAGACCTAATCCTAACCATAACACTATCTCTAATGTTATCTCTAACTCTATCCATTACCCTAACAATAACCCTTACCCTAATGCTAACCCTAGGCCTAAACCTAACTCAAGACCTAATCCTAACCATAACCTTAGCATTAAACTTAAATCTAACTGTATCCATTACTCTAAACTTAAACCTTACCCTAATGCTAACGCTAGGCCTAACCCTAACCCTATCACTAACAGCCAAACCCATCAATTACCCTAAACCTAACCTGAACCCTAAAACTAAGCCTATCATTACTGTAACCCTAACCTTTATGCTAATTCAATCTCTAACCCTAAATTCAAACCTAAACCAAACCCTAAACCTGACTCTGACCCTAATAACTCCCCTAGCTCTAAACCTCACCCTACCCTAAACCTCACTCTTACAATAGACCTAGCCAATAACCTAAGCCTAAAAGTATCTCCAACCATAACCCTAGACCTGAAATTAGCCCTAGACAGAATCCTACCCCTAACCCTAACACAAACCCTAGCCCTTATCCTAGCCCTAAACATAGCATTAGTCATAACCCTAACCCTAGCCCTAATCTCAGACCTAACTTAGCCCTATCCCTAACCCTAACCCTAGTCCTAGCCCTAAGAATAAGTCTAACTCTCACCCTAGGCATAAAACTAATTCTAACTCTATCCCTTACCAGAACTAAACCTAGGACTAACCCTAGCCCTTTCCTTATCCCTAGCCCTAAACCTAGATCTAACCCTAACTCTAAATCTAACCCTAAGCTAAGCCTAAACCTAAACCTTACACTAGCCCTTACTCTAACCCTAATGCTACTCCTAAACCTAGCCCTAACTCTAGCCCTAGCCCTAATACAAAACAGAGCCATAGCCCCAACCCTAAACCTTAACCTAAACCAAACCCTAAACCTACACCTAGCCATAACCCTAGCCCTAATTCGAGGTTTAAGCCGAAACCTAATATGAATTCTGACACTGACTCTGACCCTAAAACTAACCCTAGCTATAAACATCACCCTAACCCTAAACATAAACCTAACACTAGACCTAGCCCTAACCTTAACCCTAAAACTAGCCCTAATTGTAACCCTAGTACTTACATTAGAAATAACCCTAACCCTAGCCCTAAATTAACCCAAAACCTAGCCTTAACCCGAGCTTTAACCCTAAACCTAACCTTAAACCTAACCCTAGCACAAATAATAACCATAACCCTAGTCCTAACCCTAGATCTGACACTATCCATTACCCTAACCATAACCCTACTCTAATGCTAAGCCTAGGCCTAAACTTAACTTAATTCTAACCCTATCCATTACCCTAAATCTAACCTGAAACCTAAACCTAACTCTATCATTACCCTAATCCTAAACTTATGCTAATTCGAGCCCTCAATTTAAAACTTAACCTATCCCAATCACTAATCGCAACCCTGATCCTAATAATACCCTTAGCTCTAAAACTCAATCTAACCCTAAACCTAACCCTTACACTAGACATAGCCATAAACCTAACCCATAACTATTTTAACTGTAATGTTGGACTTGAAATTAGCCCTAGACCTAATCCTAGCCCTAAACCTCGCCTTAATCCTAACCCAAATCATAGTCTGAGCTTTAACCGTAATGTTAATCCTCACCCTAGACCTAAACCTAGCTAAAACCCCATCTCTTACCCTAAACTTAACAATAACCCTAAACCCAACCATAACTCTAAACCTAAGCCTAACCCTAAACTTAAACCTAACTTTAGCCCTAACCCTAGGCCAACACTAACACTAAGCCTAACGCTAATCCTAGCCCTAATTTAATCTTATTGTAACCCTAATCATGGCCCTAAGACTAAATCTAACTCTTTCCCTATCCCTATCCCTAGTTCTATCCTTAGCCCTAGCCCTAACCCTAGATCTAAACCTAACTCTAAATCTAAACCTAACTCTAAATTTAACCATAGCCATAATCCTAAACCAAACCCTAACATTAATGCTAATCCTAAAACTTGACCTACCCCTAGCCCTAGCCATAAACGAAAACCAAGCCATATCCCTGACCCTAACTCATAACCTAAACCAAACCTTAACCCTACACATAGCCCTAATCCTAACTCTAAAACTCTCCCTGACCCTAATCCTAATAATACCCCAGCTCTAAACCTGACCCTCACCTAGCCCTTACACTAGACCTACCATAACCTAACCCTAAAACTATCCCTAACCATAAACCTAGACAAGACATTAGCCCTATCCCTAGCCCTAGCCTTAACCTAACAGAAACCCTGGCCCTAAACCTAGCCTTAACCCTAACCCAAACACTAACCCTAGCCCTAATATTAATTCTAACCCCAACACTAGCCCTAAAGCTAGCTATCCCCACCCATTCCCCTAAAATTAACCCTAACCCCAATGCTAAACCTAAACCTAGCCCTACCCCTGGGCCTAAAAATAAAACTAATCCTAGCCCTAATCCTAACCCTAATTTAGCTGTAACCCTAACACTAACACTAAGCCTAGTCCTAAAGT
The DNA here is from genome assembly GCF_021218885.2 of Marmota monax. Lineage (NCBI taxonomy): Eukaryota > Metazoa > Chordata > Mammalia > Rodentia > Sciuridae > Marmota > Marmota monax. Next base: position 40,615 of record NW_026692266.1, read on the forward strand.
CTAACTCTAAGTCTCATCCTAGCCATATCCCTAATTCTAACCCTATCCCTTATCATAAACCTAGCCCTAGCCCTAACCCTAGCCCTAGATCTAACCCTAACTCTAAATCTTACCTAACCCTAAGCCTAAACCTCACCCTAACACTAGCCCTAAACCTAAAACTAATCCAAAATTCAGCCCTAAAACTAGCCCTATCCCTAAAACAAAACCGAGCCATAGCCCTAAACCTAACCCTTAGCTTAAACCAAACCCTAACCCTACATCTAGCCCTAACATAAGCCCTAATTCGAGTCCTAACCCTAACCCTAAAACTAGCCCTGACCCTGACTCTGACCCTAACACTAAACCTAGCTCTAAACATCACCCTACCCCTAAACCTATGCTTTGCATGCTTCAGCATAGGGCTACATTCACAAGGAACAAAGCAGAGAGTGCCCACAGAGAACTGATTGAATGTGTGAAGTTTCAAGCAGCTAACACCAACTCTGTTTGTTATCCAACTCCATTTCCAATTATCCAAATAAGTCAAGATAAAATGAAACCTTAAAAAAACCTGTTCCTGACAGTGAACCACTGAATCCAGAAGGCCCAAACCTGGCGAGCATAGTAAGGTTAGGGAAAAGATGAATCCAGCCCAGTATCAAAGAAATTTGAACAAAAATAACTCTAACTCTAAAACCAGCTCTAAACCTAACCCTAACCCTAACTGTAACCCTAACTCTTACCTGTATAGAGAACCAATGATCCTAGAAGTCCCAAACCTGGGGAGTCTAGTGGGGTAGCTAAAAGATGAATACTGTGCAGTATCAAAGAAATCTGATCAAATCTTTGGGGGACTTATTTCAGTACATACATATTTTTCTATTTTCTCCTTAAGCTCTCAGATACAGTTGCTTTTGCATGCTTCATCTTTGGCCTACCTTCAAAAGAAAGAAACCAGAAAGTGCCCACTGAGAATTGATTGTGTGAAGTTTCAAGCACCTCCTATCAACCCTGTTTGATTTCCAGCTCAATTTTCATTCACATCAATAAGCCATAATGAAGGGAAACCTTAAAATACAAACTGTTCCTGACAGCGAACCATTGAACCAACAAGGCCCAACCTGTGTGACATAGTAAAGCTAAGTAAAAGTTGAATCCTTCCCAGTATCATAAAAAACTTGAAGAAAACTAGGGCCACATGGGCGCTCTCATCACAGACAGAAGGCTCCCGCATGTGGTTGCTCTCGGTGCAGAGAGATGTCTCTGCTGTGCATTTGCTCAAGGCTCAGAAGGAAGTCTCGGCCTCAAGTGGGCTCTGGGCTCAGAGGGAAGTCTCAGCTGGGAGGGCACTCTCGGTGTAGAGAGTAGGCAGCACAGAACACAGAGGCTTTGCTTGGGGGTCACCAGACCAAGCTCTGGACTTGGCACAAGGTCACCCGAGAACCACCTAATTCACCAAACACCCTACACAGTTAACAGATGGAATACATCTTTCAAAACCTTACTCAACATCTATCACTGGGCATGGCTAGCAGCTCAGTTCTGTGGCTGCTCAGGTACCTGGTTTCTAGCTCCCCTACCTCCCGCTATCATAACTCAAGATTTTTCTCACAAGCTTTTTGTGGGGTGTAGCTATCAATGTGGAACAACAACTCTACAGGCACCTGGTTTCCAACTCAGAGACTAAGAATAGGGAGGCTACCGGTAGATGCTCAAACCCTCTCACACTGGCTACCTCCATCACCCAGAGCACAGAGACTCTAGCTAGGAATAGAAAACTCAAACTACTGCACGAAAAGAAAAGAGTTCTGAGATACTTTTTTTTTTCTTTCTTACTTTTCTTTTCTCACTCTTCTCATCCATTCTCCTCTACCCTTCCTTCTCTTGTCCTCACAACCACAACATATGTGAAACCAAGAACTTTGCATGAAATTGGACTTTAAGAACTGAATCTGGTGCTGGGTTCGATCCTCAGCACCACATACAAATAAAGATATTGTGTCTTCCGGAAACTAAACAATAAATATTTTAAAAAATTCTCTCTCTCTCTCTCTCTCTCTCTCTCTCTCTCTCTCTCTCTCTCTCTCTCTCTCTCAACAGAAAGAACTGAATCACCAGAATAGTTAAATATAGAGGAATTGCATAGGCCCCACCTTACCTCCCTTTATTTTCTCTTATATTCTTTCTCCCTCTTTCTTTCTTTCCTTGTTATTTTTCTCTTTCTTTTTCTTCCTCCCTCTATCCCACTTTCAATCTCTTAATTTTTACTATGAACACATATAAGGAATTTGAATTTATACATTCTTCCATAAATTACCCCTGTCCATTCATTACAGTTCTCCTCCAATTTGCTAAGATAGATTAATCTCATACCCTCACTCCTTTTCCCCTTAATGTAGCATCCAACCCCTGACCATCTGTTCTCTATATACCACCAGAAATGGCATGCCTTTTATGAAACCAATGAATATATTCTACATAATAATTGAAGCCAACATCTGTAGACATAGAGTCTAAATATAAATGTATTTATAATAGTTAGGCTTAGGTCATGGGTTAGGTTTAGATTTAGAGTTAGGTTTTGATCTATGCTTAGGGCTAGGGCTAAGGAGTGGGCAAGGGTTACGACTAGGGTTAGGGCTAGGTTTAGGGTTATGGTAAGGGATAGGGTTAGAACTTGTGATAGGGCTAGTGTGAGATTTAGAGTTAGTCTTAGGGCTAGGGTTAGGGTTATGGTTAGGGATAGGGCTAAATTAGGGCTAGGGTTAGTGTTAGGTTTGGCCTCGGGTTAGAGTTAGAATTAAGGTTATATGTAGGTTAAGGGAATGGGTTATAGCTAGGTTGAGGGCTAGGGCAAGGGTTAGTATTAGGGTTAGGGCTAGGTTAGGGTTAGGGTTATGATTAAGGCTAGGTTTAGGGCTAGTGTTTGTGTTAGGGTTAGGGCTAGATTTAGGGGTAGGGCTAATGTCAGGTCTAGGGCTACAGTTAGGGATAGATTTAGTGTTAGGTTTATGGCTTGTTCCAGTGTAAGGGTTAGGTTTAGGAGAAGGTCAGGTTTACAGCTAGGGTTATTATTAGTGTCAGGTTCAAGGTTAGGATTTGAGTTACGTTAGGGTTTAGGTTTAGGGCTCAAATTAGCATTAGGTTTAGGGCTAGGGTAATGACAGGGTTAGGTTTAGGGTTTAGATGTGGTTCAGTGTAATAGATAGGGTTAGGTTTAGGCATAGGGTTAGCATAAGGGTTAGGGTTATCATTAGGGTAATGGATAGGGTTAGACCTAAGATTAGGGCTAGGTTTATGAATAGGATTAGGACTTTTGTTTGGGTTAGGGTTACAATTAAGTTTAGGGTTAAATCTAGGTTTAGGATTCGGCTAGGTTTTGGGTTAGGGTAGGGCTGGGGTCAAGGCTATGAGTAATGTATGAAGTAGGGTTATTATTAGCGCTGGTTATAGGGTTAGGGTAAGTGCTAGGTCTAATGTTAGGATTAGGATTATGGTTACGATGATGTTTAGAGCTAGGGTTAGTGTTAGGGTCAGAGTTAGGGTCTGGATTAGTTTTCTGGTTAGGGTTAGGTCTAGAATTAGAGATAGGGTTAGGACCAAGTGTAAGGTTAGGGTGGTTTAAGTTAAGAATTAGGGTTAGGGCTATGACTTGCTTTTGTTTTAGGGCTAGGGTAGGGTGAGGTTTAGGCTTAGGTATAAGGTTAGATTTAGAGTTAGGTTTAGATCTAGGGTTTGAGATAGGGTAAGAATAGGGGTAGGGTTAGAGCTAAGTTTAGGGCTAGGTTTATGGTGATTGTAAGGGATAGGGTTAGAACTTGGTATAGGGCTAGGGCAAGAGTTAGAGTTAGTCTTAGGGAAAGGGTTACGGTTAGGGTTGGGGATAGGGCTAAATTGGGCCTGGGATTAGGGCAAAAGGGTTAGTGTTAGGGTTAGTTTTAAGTTTAGGGCTAGGGTTAGTTTTAGGTTTAGGGTTAAGTTCAGGTTTAGGGTAAGGGATGGGATTATAGCTAGTTTTAGGGCTAAGGTGAGGGAAAGAATTAGGGTTAGGGTTAGGGTTAGTTTTATGATTAAGGCGAGGTTTATGGCTAGGATGTGGGCTAAGGTTTGTGTTAGTGTTAGGTCTAGGATTAGAGTTAGGCCTAATGTCAGGCCTACGGTTACAGTTAGGGATCGTTTTAGGATAAGGTTTACAGCTAGGTCTCTTGTAAGGCTTAAGTTTATGATTAGTGTCAGATTGAAAGATAGGGGTATTATTAGGTTTAGGGTAAGGTTTAGGTTTAGGGCTCAAATTACCATTATTTTTAAGGATAGGGTGACGATAGTTTTAGGTTTAGGGTTCAGGTTAAGGGTGGGGGTAATGGATAGGGTTAGAGTTAGGGATAGGATTAGGGTTTGGCCTAGGGTTAGCATAAGGTTTAGTGTTATCATTAGGGTAAAGGATAGGTTAGAGCTAGGGTTAGGGCTAGGGTTATGCTAAGAATTATGTCTAGGGTTAGGCTTATTATTAGGGCTAAGACTATGGTTAGGGTTAGGATTAGCTTTATGGTTAAAGCTAGGGTAGGACTAGGTTTAGGGCTAGGTTTTGTGATAGGTTAAGGCTAAAGCTAATGTAAGAACTTGTTATGACTCGAGCTAGATTTAGGGTTAATATTAGGGCTAGGTATAGTTTTAGGGCTGGTTTAGGGTTAGGGTGATGTTTATGCTAGGGTTAGTGTTAGTGTCAGAGTCAGTGTTCAGGTTAGGGTTATGGTTAGGGTTAAAGCCAGAATTAGGTCTAGTGTTAGGTCTAGTGGATGGGTTAGTGTTTGGCTTAGGCTAAGGGTATTGTTAGGGCTAGGTCTAGGTTTTTCTTTAGGTCTAGCTTTCAAGTTATGGCTAGATTTAGGAATAGGTTTAGGTCTAGGGCTAGATTTATTTTTATGGTTAGGTTTAGGTATAAGGTTACCAGTAGGGGTAGTGTTAGGGTTGAGAATAGGGTTAGGTTCAGGTTTAGACCTATGATTAGTGTTAGGGTCAGCATAAGGGTCAGGGTTAGGGTTAGGGTTTGGGTTATGGTTAGAGCTAGAATGAGGGCTAGGGTTAGGACTAGTTATAGGGTTAGGGTTTGTGTTAGGTTAAGGATTAGGGTTAACATGAGGGTTAGGGTTTGGCTTAGGGTAAGGGATAGGATTAGAGCTAGGGTTAAGGCTTGGATTATGGCAAGGTTTAGGGTTAAAGCTAGGTTTAGGGCTCGGATTATGGCTAGTTTTGTGTTAGGTCTTGGGCTAGGGTTAGAGCAACAGCTAATGTAAGAACTAGGGTTACAATTAGGGTTAATTTGGGGGTTATGATTAGGGGTTAAACCTCTAATGTTAGGATTAGGTTTAAGGTTAAGGTGATATTTAGAGCGAGTGTTAATATTAGGTTAATAGGGTCAGGGTTAGTTTTAGGGTTAGGGTTAAGACTCGAAATAAGGCTGCAAGCATTTGGTTTAAAGTTAGGGTGGTGTTTACAGCTAGGGTGAGTGTTAGGATATGAGTCAGAGTCAGGGTTAGTATTAAGATTAAGGTTAGGACTTGAATTAGGGCTAGGGTTAGGTCGAGGTGTAGTGCTAGTGTTTGGTTTAAGTTAAGGCTTAGTGTTAGGGCTATTGCTCGGTTTTGTTTTACTGCTAAGGTTATGGTTAGAGCTAGTTTTATGATTAGTGTTAGGACTAGGGTAGCATTAGGTTGAGGGTTTGGCTTAGGGAAAGGGATAAGTTTTCAGCTAGGATTAGGGATAGTGTTAGGGTTAGGGATAGGGCTAGGCTTAAGGTTAGGGTTAGATTTAATGCTAGGTTTAGGTCTCAGATTAAGGCTACGTTTTCTGTTATTACAGGACTATGGCTAATATAAGAACTGGCATTGTGACTAGGGCTAGTTTTAGGGTTAGAGTTAGAGCTAGGTCTAGTGTTCAGTTTAGGTTTAGGGTTAGGGTGATGTTTAGAGCTAGGGTTAGTGATAGGGTCTGAGTCAGGGTCAGGGTAAGTTCTAGAGTTAGGATTAGAACTCGAATTAGGGCTAGGTCAGTGCTACGTATAAGCTTAGGATTTGGTTTATGTTAATGATTAGTGTTAAACCTATCACTCGGTTTAGTTTGAGTGATAGGCCAAGGGTTAGGGCTTCTTTTCCAATTAGCATTAGGATTAGGACTAGTGTTAGGATGAGGTTTAGGCTTAGGTTTAGGGTTTGCTTTAGACTTAGGGTTAGGTCTAGGTTTAGAGCTAGGGCAAATTTTGGGCTAGTGTTGGGGCTAGGTTTAGGGCTAGGGTTTGGGTTATGGTAAGGGTTCGGTTCAGAACTAGGGTTACTGCTAGGGTGATAGTTAGGTTTAGGTTTAGGGTGAGGGTTAAGTTAGTTCTAGGATTAATGGTGGGGTTAGTGTTAGGGCTAGGCCTAGTTTTAGGGCTAGGTTTAGGGTTAGGATTAGTGTAAGGTATGATGTTATAGTTAGGTTTAGGGCAAGGGTCCAAATATAGTTAGGGCTAGGGTTAGGGTTAGGATGAGGATTAAGCCTGTGTTTAGGACTAGTATTAGGGCAAGGTTTAAGGCTAGGATTAGGGCTAGGGTTTGTGTTAGGTTTAGGGCTATGATTAGGGCTAGGGGTAATTTCAGGTCTAGGTTTATAGTTAGGGTTAGTTTTGGGTTAGATTTATGGCTAGTTCTAGTGTAAGGGTTAGGTTGAGGGTTAGGGTCAGGTTTAGAGTTAGGGTTATTATTAGGGTCACAGTCATGATTAAGGTTTGGGTTAGGTTAAGATTTAGGGTCAGCGCTCTCATTAGCGTTAGGGTTAGGGTTAAGGTTAGGGTAATGTTTATGGTTAGGTTTAGGGTTCTGGTTAGGATTTGGATAATGGAAAAAGTTAGCGTTATAAATATGTTAGGGTTATCCTAGGGTTAGCATTAGGGTTAGGGTTATGGTTAGGGTAACGGATAGTGTTAGAGCCAGTGTTAGGGCTAGGATTATGGTTAGGATTAAGGCTAGGGTTAGGTTTAGGGTTAGGAAAGTTTTAGGGTTAGGTTTAGGTTAATGGTTATGGCTATGGTTAGGGATAGTATTAAAAAGAGTTGTAGGGCTTGGATTAGGGCTAGGTTTTGGGTTAGGTTATGGCTAGGATTAGGGCTAAGGTTAATGTAAGAACTAGAGTTATGATTAGGGCCACTTTTAGAATTACAGTTAGGGCTAGGTATAGTTTTAGGGCTAGGTATACTTTTAGGGTAATGTTAGAGCTAGGGTTAGTGTTAGGTTCAGAGTCAGGTTCAAGGTTAGTTTTAGGATATAAGTGTAGGACTGGAATTAGAGCTGAAATTAGGCTAGGTGTAGGGTTAGATTTTGGTTTAGGTTAAAAGTTAGGGTTAGGGCTATGGCTCGGTTTTTTATTAGGGCTAGGACTAGGTTAGGGCTAGTTTTAGGATTAGCGTTAGTGTTAGGGCTTTGTTATTGTGAGATTTAGGTTTAGGGTTAGGATTAGATTTAGAGTTATGGTTAGATCTAGGATTAGGGCTAGGGCTAGTGTTAGTGATAAGGTTAGGTAACTGTTAGGGTTATGGTAAGTGATAGGGTTAGATCCAGGATTAGGGCTAGGGCGAGAGTTAGAGCTAGTCTTAGTGCTAGTGTTAGGGTTAGGTTTAGGGCTAAATTAAGGCTAGGATCAGGTAGGTCTAGGGATTAGTGTAAGGATTAAGTCTAGGGTTAGCATTAGGTTTAGATTTAGGGGAAGGGATTGGGTAATAGCAAGATTCAGAACTAGGGCAAGGGATAAATTTAGGGATAGGGATAGTGTTAGGGTTAGGGTTAGGATCAAGGCTAGGCTTAGGGTAGGATGAGGGCTTGCATTTGTTTTAGGGTTATGGCAAGAATTAGGGCTAGGTCCAATATCAGGTCTAGGGTTATGGTTAGGGATACTTTTAGGGTAAGGTTTATAGCTAGGCTAGTGTCATAGTTAGGTTTAGGGTAAGGTTCAGATTTAGAACTAGGGGTATTATAATGGTCATGGTCAGGTTTTGGTTTTGGATTAGTTTGAGTTTTAGAGTTAGGGCTCAAATTAGCTTTAGGTTTAGAGTTACGATTCGGAATAATAAATAGGTTTAGGTTTAGGCTTCAGGTTAGTTTTAGGGTTCAGTTTAGGTTTAGGGTAAAGGATATGTTTATAGTTAGGCCTAGGGTTAGCATTAGGTTTATAGTTATCATTAGAGTAATGGATAGGTTTAGGGCTAGGATTATGTTTAGTATTAGGGCTAGAGTTAGAGTTAGTGTTATGGTTTAGGCTAGGGTTAGGTTTAGGGTATGGGTTAGGGTTTGAGGTAGGGTTAGTGCTAAGGCTAGGGTTAGTTTTAGGGTTAGATCTAGGATTAGGGTTAGTATTAGGATTAGGGCTAGAGTTATCATTAGGGTAAGGGTAGTGGACAGGGTTAGATGTCGAGTTAGGGTTAGGTTTAGGTTTAGGACTAGGATTACTGTTAGGTTTAGCATAGCTGTTAGGGTTTGAGCTAGGGTTAGGACTAAGGTAAGTGTTAGTTTATGGTTAGGTCTAGAGTTAGGTATTCAGATAGGGTTAGAGTAGTTTAGAGTTAGGGCTAGGGTTAACATGATGTTTATGGTTAGGATTAGGGTAATGGGTGGGGTTAGAGCTAGGGTTAAGGCTAGGGTTAAGTTTAGGATTAGGGCTAGGTTTAGGGTTTGGTTTAGGGTTCCGTTTTAAGCTAGGATTAGGTTAAGGGTAAGAGTCATGGATTGAGTAAGTGTTAGGGCTTGGTTGAGGCTTGGGTGAGAATCAGGGCTAGGGATAGAGTTAGGGTAAGGATTGTGGCTAGGTGTATATCAGGTTTAGGGTTGTGGAAATGGATAGAGTTTGAGCTAAGGTTTGGGCTATAGTTACGGTTAGGATTAGGGCTAGGATGAGGGTTAGGGTTTGGCCTAGGGTTATGTTTAGGTTAAGGGTTAGGGTTTGAGCTAGAGTTAGGGCTAATGCTAGGTCAAGGGTTAGGTTCAGCATTAGATTTAGTGATAGGATTATGGTAGTTTTAGGGTTAGTGTTAGGGTTAGGGCTAGGCTTATCATTAGGGTTAGGATAAAGGTTAGGGTAATGGATATGTTTAGATGTAGGTTTAGGTTTAGGGTTAGGGTTAGATTTAGTTTTAGGGTTAGTGTGAAGGCTATGGTTATGTTTAGTTTTATTTTATGGGTTATGGGTTGAGATAGGGTTAGGGCTATGGTGAATGGTAGGTTTAGGGTTAGATTTAGGGTTAGTTTTCAAGTTATGGTTAGGTTTAGGGTTAGAGTTATGGCTAGGGTTATCAATAGGGTTAGATTTATGGTTGGGTAATGTGTAGGTTTAGAGCTAGTTTTAGGGATAGGCTTAAGTTTAGGGTTAGGGCTAGGTTTAGGGTTAGAGTTAGGGATAGGTCTAAGTTTATATTTAGGGTAAGAGTTAGGCTTTGAGTAAGGTTTAGGACTAAGGCTAGGGTTAGGGTTAGGATCAGGGTGAAGGTTAGGGTTAGGGTTATGCTTAGGGCTAGGTTTAGGCCTAGGATTCGCTCTAGGGTTTTGTTAGGTTAAGGCGTAGAGTTAGGGCTATGGGTAATGTAAGAGCTAGGATTATGATTAGGGCTAGTTTTAGGGTTAGGGTTATGGCTAGGTCTAGTATTATATTTAAGTTTTCAGTTATGGTCAGGTTTAGAGATAGCTTAGTGTTAAATGCAGGGTCAGTGTTCAGGCTAGAGTTAGAGTTAGAGTTAAGGTTAAAGCCAGAATTAGGACTAGGTTTATGTCTAAGGGTAGGGTTAGTCTTTGTGTTAAGTTAAGGGTTATTGTTAGGGCTAGGGCTAGGTTTTTTGTTTATGTCTAGGTCTAGAGTTAAGGCTAGATTTAGGATTAGGTTTAGGTCTAGGGCTAGTGGTAGGGTCAGGTTTAGGTATAAGGTTACTGGTAGGGATAGTGTTAGGGGTTGGTCTTGGGTTAGGGTCAGGTTTAGACCTACAGTTAGTGTTATGGTCAGCATGAGGGTCAGGTTAGGGTAGGGTTTGGGATAGGTTTAGAGCTAGAGTGAGGGCTAGCCTTAGGACTATTTATAGGGTTAGGGTTTTGATTAGCCTAAGGATTAGGGATAGGTCTAGGATTACCATTAGAGTTAGGGTTTTGCTTATAGTTAGGGATAGGGTTAGAGCTAGTGTTAGGGTTAGCATTAGGGTAAGGGTAAGATATGATGTTACAACTAGGTTTAGGGCTAGGGTGAGGGTTAAAATTAGGGTTAGAGATAGGGTTAAGTGTAAGGTTAGGATTAAAGCTAGTTTTAGGCCAAGGTTTAGGACTAGTGATTGTGTTAGAGTTAGGTTAGCATTAGTAATAGGCCTAATGTCAGGTATAGGGTTATGGTTATGGATAGTTTTGGGGATAGTTTTTTGGCTAGGTATAATATAAGGGTTAGGATGAGGGTTAGAGTCATGTTTAGAGGTAGGGGTATTATTATGGTCATGTCAGAGTTAGGGTTTGGTTTAGGTTAATTTTTAGGATTAGGGCTCAAGTTAGCATTAGGGTTAAGTTTAGAGTTAGGGTAATGATATGGTTAGGGTTAGGGTTCAGGTTAGGTTTAGGGTAATAGATAGTTTGGGTTAGAGATAGGGCTAGGGTCAAGCTGAGGATTAGCATTAGGGTTAGGGTTAGGGTTAGGACAATGGATAGGGTTAGAGCTAGGCTTAGGTCTAGGGTTATGGTTAGAGTTAGGGCTAGGGTTAGGGTTAGGTTTAGGTTTAGTTCAAGGAGTAAAATTAGGGTTAGGTTTAGGGTAAGTTTAGGGCTAGGTTTAGGGTTCGAGTTAGGGTTAAATCTAGGGTTTGTTCTTGGATTAGGGCTAGGTTTTGGGTTATGTTTGGGATCTTCTTAGGGATATGGCTAATGTAAGAACTAAGGTTATGATTAGGGCTAGTTTTAGGGTTACATTTAGGACTAAGTCTAGTTTTAGGACTAGGTTTAGGCTTAGGGTGATGTTTTGAACTAGGGTTAGTGTTAGTGTCAGAGTCAGGGTCATGGTTCATTTTAGGGTTAGGGATAGGATTTGAGTTTGGGTTAGGCTTAGGGCTAGATGTAGGGTTAGTATTTGGTTTAGGTTAAGGGTTAGGGTTAGTCCTATGGCTCAGTTTTGTTTTAGGGCTAAGGCTAAAGTTAAGGGTATTTTATGATTAGGGTTAGTGTTATTGTTACTGATAGGGTGAGTTTAGGATTAGGAGTACATTTAGAGTTATGGTTAATTCTAGGGTTAAGGCTATGGCAACTGGTAGAGCTAAGATTAAGGCTAGTGTTTGGGTTATGGTAAAGGATAGTGGTAGAACTAGGAATAGGGCTATGGCAAGAGTTAGAGTTAGTCTTAGGGCTAGAGTTAGGGTTAGGGTTAGGGCTAAATTAGGGCTAGGAATAGGTCTAGGGTAGTGTTAGGCTTAGGCCTAGGATTAGGGCTATTTTTATGGTTAGATTTAGGGTTAGGTTTAGGGGAAGGTATTCCTGTTTGATTTCCACTTACCCATAGGTGTCAAAATGAAGTGAAACCTTAAAATACAGAGTGTCCTTGATAGTGAACCATTGAATTAAGAAGAACATAACTTGGGGGCATACTTAGGCTAGATAAAAGATGACTCCTGCCGATATCAAAGAAATTTGAACAAAACTAACTATCACCCTAACATTACCTCTAACCGTAGCCCTATCCATAACCCTAAACCTAACATTAACCCTAACCTGAATATATAACCATTGATCCTAGAATTCCCACACTAGGGGAGCCTTGTGGGGCAAGCTAAGTGATGAATCCTATGCAGCATCAAACAAATCTGACCAAATAATAATGGGAGGTATTTCAGTACATGCATATTTTCCTTTTTTCTCCTAAAAGACTCATAGATTAAGTTGTTTTTGCATGCTAAAGCATAGGCCTACTTTTACAAGGAACATACCAGAGTCCCTAGAGAAAACTGATGGAGTGTGTGAAGTTTCAAGCAGCTAGCACAAACTTGTTTGATTTTCAACTCCATTAACTTTCCCATATTGGTCAAAATGAAGTGGAATCTTAAAATCCAAACTGTTCCTGACAGCAAACCTGTGAACAGAGAAGGCCTAAACCTGGGGAACAGAGTAAATCTAGCTAAAATATAAATCCTGCCAATTATCAAAGAATTTTGAATAAAACTAACTCTAAACCTACCACTAGCTCTAACCCTAGCCCTTCCCCTAACCCTAACATATTTGTGAAACATTTGACCATAGAATTTCCAAACTTGGGCAGCCTAGTGGGGCAAGCTAAGGGATGAATGCTGTGCCATATCAAAGAAATCTGAACAAAAAGTTGATGGAGTATATCAGTACATGCATATTTCCCTGTTATCTCCAAAAGGAATCTTGGATAAAGTTGTTTTTACATGCTTCAACTTAGGCGAACTGTCACAAGAACAAACAAGAGATTGCTCGCAGAGAATTGATGGAGTGTGAAGTTTCAAGCAGCTAGTTTGATTTCCAAAGCTGTTTGATTTGAAGCTCCATTTCCATTTACCTGTATAGGAGAAAATAAACTGAAACTTTAAAAGACAAACTGTTCCTTACAGTGAACCATTAAACCTAGGAGGCCCAAACATGTGGATTATAGTAAGGATAGGAGAAAAATGAAACCTGTCCAGTATCAAAGAAATTTGAACAAAACTAACTCTAACCCTAATACTAGCTCTAACACTAGCCCCAACACTAACCTTAACACAAACCCTAACCTGTTTGAAAAACTGTTAATCCTAGAAGTCCCAAACTTGGGGGGCCTAGTGGGATAATCTATCAGATGAATCCTATGCAGTATCAAGGAAATATAATCAAATAATTGAGGTGGTGTTTCAGTTCATGCACATTTCTCTGTTTTCTGCTAAAGGGCTCTCATATAAAGTTGGTTTTGCCATCTTCATCTTAGGGCTACTTTCACAAGGAACAAACCAGAGAGGTCCCACAGAGAACTGATTCAGTGTTTGAAGTTTCAAGCAGCTAGCACCAACCTGGTTTGATTTCAACCTCCATTTTCATTTACCTATATGGGTCAATATGAAGTGAAACCTTAAAATACAGAGTGTCCCTGTTAGCAAACCATTGAAATGAGAAGTCCCAAACCTGAGGAGCATATTAAGGCTAGGTAAAAGATGACTCCTTCCAAGTATCAAAGAAATTTGTACAAAGCTTACTCTCACCATAACACTACATCTAACCCTAGCCCTAACCCTAAAGCTAACACTAACCTTAACCTGATTAGAGAACCATTGATCCTAGAAGTCCCACACTTGGAGAGCCTTGTGGAGCACGCTAAGTAATGAATCCTACTCAGTATCAAACAAATCTGACAAAATAATTATAGGAGGAATTTCAGTGCATGCATATTCCCTGTTTTCTCCTAAAAGACTCTTGGATAAAGTTGTCTTCTCATGCTTCAGCTTAGGCCTACTTTACAAGGAACATACCACAGTGTCCCCCAAAAGAATTGAGGGTGTGTGTGCAGCTTCAAGCAGCTAGCATAAACCCTGTTTGGTTTGCAGGTCCATTTACATTTACTTGTAAACGTCAAAATGAGATAAAATGAAAATACTAACTGTTCCTGACACCAAATAGTTGAACCAAAAGGCCTAAATCTGAGAAACAGAGTAAGGTTAGTTAAATATGAATCCTGGATTGCATCAAAGAAAGTTGAATAAAGTAACTCTAACCCTAACAGTACATCTAAACTGAGCCCTAAACCTAACCCTAAGCATTAACCTAACCCTATCCCTAATCCTAACTTTAACCCTAATTTTAACTGTAACCATTGCCCAAGCCCTAGCTCTAACTCTATCCATTCCAAAAACTCTAACCCTAACCATAATGCTAAACATAGCCCTAACCCTAACATTTACCCTAGACCTGCTCTAACCCTAACCCTCGCCCTAGCCCTAAATCTAGCTCCAACCATGCAACTTACCCTAAACCTAACCCTAACCCTAAGCCTAATCATAACCCTAACCCTAACCTTAACACTAGCCCTAATCTTAACCATAAACGTAGCTCTAACCCTAGCTGTAATTCTTTTACCTAAACGTAAGCCTATCACAAATGTTAACAATAGGACTAAAGCTAACTGTATAGCTATCCCTAAAGCTATTCAAAACCCTAAACCTAACCTGAACCCTAAACCTAACCACATCCATTACCCTAACCCTAATGCTAATTTGAGACTTAACCCTAAACCTTAACCAAAACCAATCCCTAATCATGACCACCTAGCTCTAAACCTGACCTTTACTCTAAATCTAACCCTTACAGTAGACCTATTCATAACCAAATCCTACAACTACACTTAACCATAATGTTAGACCTGACATTAGCCCTAGTGTTAATTCTAGCCCTAGCCCTAACACAAACCTTCATCTGAGTGGTAAACCTAGCCTTAATCCTAACCCTCACCCTAACCCTAACACAAGACCTAATCCTAACCATAACCCTAGCTCTAACCTTAACTCTAACTGTATTCATTACCAAAAAATATAACCCTTATATAATGCTAACCCTAGGACTATCTCTAACCCTATCACTATCCCCAAAACTATCAATTACCCTAAACCTAACCTGAACCCTAAACCTTACCCTATCTTTACCCTAAACTTAACCCTAACTCTAATTCGAACCATAACCCTAAACTCAAACATAAACCAAGTCCTAACACTGACCCTGGCCCTAAGAATTCTCCTAGCTCTAAACCTGACTCTTACCCTATACCTAACACTTACAATAGACCTAGCCATAAACCTTTCCCTAAAACTATCCCTAACTGTAACCCTAGACCTGACATTAGCCCTAGCCATAATTCTAGCCCTAACCCTAACACAAACCCTAGCCCTTATCCTAGCCCTAAACATTGCCTTAATTATAACCATAACCCAAACTCTAGGCCTAACCCTGACACAAAACATAGCCCTAATCTTAGCCTTAATTTAGCCCTATCCCTATCCCTAGTTCTAAGACTAACTCTAACTCTCATATTAGACCTTTCACCCATTTTAACTCTATCACTTACCATAACCCTAATCCTAGCCCTAACCCTAGTCTAACCCTTGCCCTATCCTTTGCCCTAGCAATAACTTTAGATAAAACCTAACTCTAAATTGAACCCTAAACTGAAGACTAAGCCAAACCCTAACACTAGCCCAAACCATAACTCTAATCCTAAAACTAGCCCTAATCATAGTTCTAGCCCTAAAACAAAACCTAGGTATAGCTGAAAAATAACCCTTAACCTAAACCAAACCCTAACCTTAAACCTAACTCTAACCCTAGCCCTAATATGAGTTGTAAGCTGAACCCTTAAACTAACCCTGAACCTGAATCTGACCATAACACTACTAGTTCTATACATCACCCTAACCCTAACACTAACTCTAGCCCTGAAAACCTAACACTAGCCCTAAACATTACCCTAGTACTTACATTAGCTGTAACCCTAACCCTATCCTTAACTTAACCCCAAACCTAGCCCTAATCCTAGCTTTAACCCTAGCCCTATTCATAACCATAAACCTAGCCCTAAACTGATCTCTAACTCTACCCATTACCATAACCATAAACATAAGCCTAATGCTAACCCTAGGCATGAACCTAAACCTATCCCTAATCTTAACCCAATCTATTACCCTGAACCTAACCTGAACCTAAACCTAACCCTATCATTACCCTAACCCTAACACTAACACTAATTTGAGCCCTAACTTTAAACCATAACCTATCCCAAACCATAACCCTGATCTTGACCCTAATAAAACCCCTAGCTCTAAACTTGAACATAACCCTACACCTAGCCCTTACCCTAGACGTAGCCATAATCCTAACCCTAAAACTATCTTTAACTATAATTCTGGACCTGAAATTAGCCCTAGACCCAATCCTAGCCCTAAACCTAGTTTTAATCATAACCCTAACACTAACTCTACCCCTAACCCTAATTCTAACCCTCACCCTACCTCTACACCTAGCTATAATGCCATCTTTACCCTAAACTTAACTCTAACCCTAACTCTAGGCTTAAGCCAAACAATAAACCTAGCCCTAATCCTAGCTCTAATTCAGCCCTATCTCTAACCCTAACTCTAACCCTAGCCCTGAGACTCACTCTAACTCTTGCCTTATACCTATCCCTAGTTCTAACCCTATCCCTTACTGTAACCCTATCCCTAGCCCTAACCCTTGCCCTATCCTTAGTCCCAGCCCTAACCCTAGATCTAACCCTAACTCCAAATCTAACCCTAACCCTAAGCCTAAGCATAACACTTACACTATCCCTAAACCTAAACCTAGGACTAAACCAAAACCAAGCAATAGCCCTAACCCTAAACATTAACTTAAACCAAACCCTAACACTAAACCTAGACCTATCCCTAGCCCTAATTCGAGTTCTAACACTAACTTTAAAACTAAAACTGACCCTGACTCATATGCTAACACTCAACCTTGCTCTAAACACCACCATCACCTTAAACTGAATGCTAAGAATAACCCTCACAATAATTTGAGTCCTATTCCTAACCCTAAAATGAACCCTGACCTGACTCTTATCCTAACACAAACCCTAGCTATAAATATCACCCTAAACTTAAACCTAACCCTAACAATAAACCTAACCATAACACTAAAACTAACCTAATTTTAACCCTAGTTCTTACATTAGCCGTGGCCCTAATCCTATCCCTAACCCTAACACAAAAACTACCTTTAATCCGAGCCCTAATCCTAGATTTAACCCTAACTCAAACCCTAACCATAGCCCTAAACCTAGCTCTAAACCAATCACTTACCCTAAGAAAAGCCCTAAACCTAAGGGTAACCCTAGACCTATCCCTAATCCTTAGACTAACCAAAACCCTCAATCTATTAATACCCCTAACCCTAGCTCTCATTCTAGCTCTAACCGTATGCCAAATTCTAACCCTTACCCTGACCCTTATACGGATCCTGCCACTAATCCTAGGTCTAATTCTAACACTAACTCTCACCCAAAACCTATGGTAATCCTATTCCTAGACCTAACCTTGAAACTAACTCCCAGCCTAGCCCTAACCATAGCTCAGAACCTAACCCTTATGCTAAACATAACCCTAAACCTAAACCTAGTTCTAACCCTCACCCTAACCTTAACTCAAAACCCTAGCCCTAAACTTAACTCTAACTGTATCCATTACCCTAAACATTACCCTTACCCTAATGCTAACCCTAGGCCTAAACATAACCCTATCACTATCCCCCAAAATGTCAATTACCCTAAACCTAACCTGAACCCTAAACCTAACATTATCATTACCCGAATGCTAACCCTATGCTAATTCGAGCCCTAACACTAAACTAAAACCTAAACCAAAGCCCAACACTGACCCTGACATTAATAATTCCCTTAGCTCTAAACCTGACTATTACCCTATACCTAACCCTTACACTAGACTTAGACTTAAACCTAACCCTAAAACTATCCCTTACCATAACCTTAGACCTGACTTTAGCCCTAGCGATAATCCTACCCATAACCCTAGCAGAAACCCTAGTCCTTATTCTACCCCTGAACATAACCTTAATTATAACCCTAACCCTAGGCCTAACACTAAAACTAACCCTAGCCTTTATCTTAGCCCTAAATTAGCCCCCATTAACCCTAAACCTAACTCTAACCCAAAGACTATCTCTAACTCTCACCCTAGCCCTATATCTAGTTCTAACCCTATACTTTACTGGAAGACTAATCCTAACTCAAACGGTAGGTCTAACCCTAGCCCTATTCATATCCCTGGCCATAACCCTAGATCTAATCTTAACTCTAAATATAACCCTAGAAATAAGCCTAAACCTAAACCTAACCCTAGCGCTAATCCTAAGGCTAATCCTAAAACTAGCCCTAACCCTATCCCTAGCTCTAAAACAAAACCGAGCTGTAGACTTAACCCTAATCCTTAACATAAACCAAGCCCTAATCCTACACCTAGCTCTAACCCTGGCAATAATTCAATTCTTAAGCCAAAACCTAAAACTAACCCTCACCCTGACTCTGACTTTAACACTAACCCTAGGTCTAAACATCACCCTAACCCTAACCCTAAACCTAACACTAGACCTAGTCCTAACCCCTAACACTAAAATTAGCCCTAATCATAATCCTAGTACTTACATTAGCCGTAATCCTAACCCTAGCCCTAACGTAACCCAAATCCTAGAACTATTCCAAGCCCTAACCAGAGCTTTAACCCTAAACCTAACTCTAACCCTATCACTAATTGTAACCATAACCCTAGCTGTAACCCTAGCTCTAACCCTATCCATTACCCTAACCATAACCCTAACCCTAATGCTAACTCTAGGCCTAAACCTAACCCTATCCCTAATCTTCACCCCATCCATTACCCTAAATCTAACCTGAAATCTAACCTAAACCTAACCCTATCATTACACTGATCGTAACCTTAATGCTAATTTGAGTCCTAACTTTAAACCTTAACCTATCCAAAACACTAATCGTGACCATCACTCTAATAATACCCTTATCTCTAAACTTGACCCTAATCCTAAACCTAATGCTTACACAAAGCGTAGCCATAAACCTAAACTTAAACTATCATTAACCCCTACCCTAGACCTGAAATTAGCCCTAACCTCCATCCTAGCCCTAAACCTAGCCTTAATCCTATCCCGAATCATAACCCGAAATCCTAACCCTAATTCTAACCCTCACCCTAGCAATAAACCTACCTATAACACCATCCCTTACCTAAACCTAACCATAACCCTAAACATAAATCTAACCCCCACCCTAACCCTAGGCCTAAAACTAATACTAAGCCTAGTGCTAATCCTAGCCCTAATTGAATCATATCCTAACCCTAACCCTAGTTAAAACTCTTGCCCTAGCCCTAGCCCTAGTTCTATCCTTAGCCCGAGTCCTAACTCTAGAGCTAAACCTAACTCTAAATCTAAACCTCACTCTAAATTTAACTTCAATCATAAGCCAAACCTAACCCTAACACTACCCCTAACCATAATGCTAATCCTAAAACTTGCCCTAGCCCTGGCCCTAGCCATAAAACAAAACCAAGGATATCCCTAACCCTAACCCTTAACCTATACTAAACCCAAACCTTATACCTAACCCTAACTCTAAAAATTACTCTGACCCTGACACTGACCCTAAAACTAATCCTAGCTCTAATCATCACCCTAACTTAAATTAACCCTAAAACTAGACCTAGCCTTAACTGTAACACTAAAACTAGCCTTAATCATAACCCTAGTTTGTACATAAGTCATTTTCCTGACCCTAGCGTTAACCCTAACACAAATCCTAACCTGTATCCGAGACCTAAACCTAGCTTTAACCCTAATCTTAACCCTAACACTAGCCCTAACCTAACCCTAACCCTACCCCTAACCCTAGCTTTAACCCTATCCCTTACCCTAAGCCAAACTCTAACCCAAATGCTAACCCTAGTCCTAACCCTAATCCTTAGCCTAACTTCAACTCTAACCATATTACTAGTCTTAACCCTAGCCCTCATTCTACCTCTTACCTAACCCTGACCCTCATCTGACCCTAAAAGTAACCCTAGTTCTAAACCTGACCCTAAACCTAAACCAAAACCTAAGCCTAGACATACTGGTAACCCTGTACTTATACCTAAGCCTAACACTATACCTAGACCCAAAGCTAATCCTAAATATAGCTATAACTCTAGCCCTAGACCTAAATAAAATACTAGCACTAGCCCTAACAATAACACTTCATTGTAACCAAACACTTACCCTATCCCTAGACCTAACCCTAGTCCTAATTATTCTGGCTCTAACCCTAAACCTAACACTATCCCGAACACTGACCCTGATCCTAACACTTAAACTAGCTTTAAACCTGACACTAACCCAAAACCTAGACCTAACACTAGAACTTGCCATAACCCTAAGCCTAAAACTAGCCCTAAACATAACCCTAACTTTTACATTACCCATAATCCTAACCCTAGCCCTAAACCTAACACAAAACGTAGAGCTAATCCTAGGCCTAAACTTGGCTCTAAGCATAAACCTAAGCCTAGGCCTAACCCAAACTCTAACTCTAATCCTAACCCTCTCCTTAGACCTAACCCTAGCTCAAAGCCTAACCCTTACACTAAACATAGCCCTAGCCCTATCCTAAATCCTAATCCTAAACCTAGCCCTATTCCTAACCTTAATCCTAGCCCAAACTTTAGCTCTAACCCTATCCATTACCCTAACCTTAACCCTAACTCTAATTGAAACCCTATCCCTAACACTAAATCTATCTCTAACCATAATCTTGAACTTAGAACTAAACCTAAACCTAACTCTCACACTAGCCCTAACCCTAGCTCAAACACTAACCCTTATCCTAACATAACCATAACCTTAACCCTAAGCTAAAACTTACCCTAACCCTAACACTTACTCTAAATCAAACCCAGCCCTATCCCTAAACCTAACCTAATCCTAGACTTAATCCAAACCATAACCTAGCCCTAACCCTAGCTCTAAAACTATCCATTACACTAAACATAACCCTAACCCTTATGCTAACCCTAACCTGATCACTGAAACCTAACCCATCCATTACCTTAAACCTTAACTAAAACCTAAAGTAAACCCTTCCATTACCTTAAATGTAAACCTAACCCTAACGCTAATTCGAGCCATTACCCCTTAACCTTAATGTAAACCAAACTCTAAGCCTGACCCTGACAGTGACACTATAAATAACTATAGCTCTAAAGCTGACCTTTAACCTAAAGCTAACCCTTACAATAGATCTAGCCATAACATAACCCTAAAAATATGCCTACCAATAACCCTAGACTTGATATTATCCCTAGCCCGAATCCTAGCCCTAACCCTGTCAGAAAACCTACCCCTCATCCTAGCCCTTATCCTAGCCTTAATCCTAAAGTAAATCATAACCCTAGGCCTAAACCTAATTCTAACCCTCACCCTAGCCCTAAAATTAGCTATAACCCCACCCAGTCCCCTAAACTTAACCCTAACCCCAGTGCTAACCATAAATCTAGCCCAACCCCTAGGCTTAACCCTAACACTAACCCTAGTCCTAATCCTAGGCCTACTTTAGCCCTAACCCTAACATTCCTACTCCTAACAATAACTCTAATTCTCACCATAGACGTATCCCTAACTCTAAACATATGCCTTACCATAACCCTAACACTAGCCCTAACCCTAGCATGAGCCCTAAACCTAGATCAACCCTAACTGTAAATCTAACCCTAACCCTAAGCCTAAACTTCACGCTAACACTAGTCATAACGCTGACGCTAATCCAAAATGTAGAATTAACCTTAGCTCTAGCCCTAGCCCTAAAACAAAACTGAGCCATAGCCCTAACCATAACCCTTAACATAAAGCAAAACCTAATCCTACACCTAGCACTAACTTTAGCCCTAATTCGAGTCCAAAAACTAACACTAAAACTAACCCTGACCCTGACACTGACCCTAAATATAACCCTTGCTCTAAACATCACCCTAACCCTGGCACTAATTGTAACACTAGTTCATACATTAGCCATAGCCCTAAGCATAGCCCTAACCAAACCCAAAACCTAGCCCTTATTTGAGACTTAACCCTAGTTTTAAACCTAAACCTTACCCAAAACCTGCCCTAAACCCTACCCTAACCCTAGCCAGAATCCTAACCATAACCCTAGCCTTATCACTAGCTCTACCCTAACCATAACCATAGCCCTAATGGTAACCCTAGGCCTAATCCTAACCTTAACACTAACCATAACCTTATTTGTTAACCAAAACGTAACCTGGACCCTAAATCTAATCCTATCATTAACCTAACCCTAACCCTAATGCCAATTTTAGCCCTAACCCTAAACTTAACCTAAGGCAAACCCTAACTCTGTCACTTCCCATAATAATATACCTAGCTCTAACCCTGACCCTACCCCTAAACCTAACCCTTATACTAGACCTAGCCATAAACCTAGCCCTAAACTTATCTCTAACCCTATCAATTACCCTAAACATAGCCCTAATTCTAATGCTAACCCTAGGTCTATTTCTAAACCATTGCCTAACCATAAATCTATCCATTAGGCTAAACCTAACCTGAACACTGAACCTAACCCTATCATTACCCTAACCCAAACCCTAGTGCTAATTTGAGCCCTAACCCTAATCCCTAACCTAAACAAAACCCTAAACATGACCCTGACACTAATAATACCCCTAGATCTAAATTTGACCCTTACCCTAAATCTAACACTTACACTAAACATAACCAGAAACCTAACCCTAAAACTATCCCTAACCATAAACCTAGAACTGACATTTGCCCTAACACTAATCCTAGCCCTAACCTTAACACAAACCATAGCCCAAACCTTAACCCTAACCCTATCCCTAGTCCTAATCCTATCCAGAACCCTAGCCCTAAACTTAGCTCTAACCCTATCAATTACCCTAAACATAGCCCTAATTCTAATGCTAAACCTAGGTCTAAATCTAACCCTATGCCTAACCGTAACTCTATCCATTATGCTAAACCTAACCTGAACCATAAACCTAACCCTATCATTACACTAACACAAACCCTAATGCTAATTTGAGCCCTAACCCTAAACTCTAACCTAAACAAAACCTGAAACATGACCCTGACCCTAATAATGCCCCTAGCTCTAAATTTAACCCTTACCCTAAATCTAACACTTACACTAAACATAACCATAAACCTAACCCTAAAACTATCCCTAACCCTAACTCTAGAACTGGCATTTGCCCTAATACTAATCCTAGCCCTAACCAAAACACAAACCCTAGTCCTTAACCTAGTCTTAATCATAACTCTAACTAAACCCTAGCCCTAACCCCGGTTCTAACCTTCGTACTATCCCTAAACCTAGCTCTACCCCATCATTTACACTAAAAATAACCCTAAGCCCAAAACTAAACCTAGGCCTGAACATAAACATAAACCTAGCCTTATTCCTAGCCTAATTAAGCCTTATACCTAACGAAACTCTCAGCCTAGCCCTAAGACTAACTCTCACTCTCGCCCTAGCCCTATCCCTAGTTCTAACCCTATTTTTATCATAACCCTAATCCTAGCTATAAACCTAGAACTAATGCTAGCCATATCCTTAGCCCTAGACCAAACCCTAGATATAATCCTAACTCTAAGTCTAACTCTAAACCTAGTACTAGGGTAGCATTAGGGTGAGGGTTTGGCTTAGGGTAAGGTATAGGTTTAGAGCTAGGGTTAGGGTTACAGTTAGCATTAGGGTTAAAGCTAGGGTTAAGGTTCAGATTAAGGTTAGGTTTTGTGTCAGGGTTAAGGCTATTCCTGATGTAAGACCTGGCATTACGATTAGGGCTAGATTTGGTATTAGGGTTAGGGCTAGGTTTAATGTTCGGGTTAGGTTTAGGGTTAGGGTGATGTTTAGAGCTAGGGTTAGTTTTAGGATCAGAGTCATGGTCATTATTAGTTGTACAGTTAGGTTTAAGACTCGAATTAAGGCTAGGGTAAGGGCTAGGCATAGTGTTAGGGTTTGGTTTAGGTTAAGGTTTAGGATTAGAGCTGTAGCTCAGTTTTGCTTAAATGCTATGGCTATAGTTAGGGATAGTTTTCAAATTAGCATTAGGATTAGGGCTAGTGTTAGAGTGAGGTTTAGGTTTAAGTATAGGGTTAGATTTAGAGTTAGGGTTAGATCTAGGTTTAGGGCTAGGGCTAACTTTGGGGCTAGTGTTAGGGCTAGGCTTTGGGTGATGGTAAGGGATAACGTTAGAGCTAGGTATAGGGCTAGGGCGAGAGTTAGAGTTAGTCTTATTTCTAGGGATATGATTAGGTTTAGGGTTAGTGCTAAATTAGGTCTAGGATTAGAGCTAAGATTAGTATTAGGTGTAGGCCTTGGTTTAGGGCTAGGGTTAGAATTAGGGTTAGGGTATGGTATGATATTATAGCAAGGTTAAGGGCTAGGTTGAGGGTTCACTTTAGGGTTAGGCCTAGTGTTAGTGTTAGGGTTCGGATTAAAGCTAGGTTTAGGGCCAGGATTAGGGCTATGATTTTGTTTGTTTGTTTGTTTGATTGTTTGGTTTTTTTGTTTGTTTGTTTTTGTTTTTGTTTTAGCATAAGGGCTAACATTAGGGCTAGGTTTAGGGTTATGGTTAGGGATAGTTTCAGGGTTAGGTTTATGGCTATGTATAGTGTAAGGGTTAGGTTGAGTGTTAGGGTCAGTTTTAATGATGGGATATTATTAGGGTCAGTGTCATGGTTAGGGTTTGTTTAGGTTACGGTTTAGGGTTAGGTCTCAAATTAGATCAGGATTATGTTTAGGGTTAGGAAAATGTATATGGTTAGGTTTAGGGTTCAGGTTAGGTTTAGGGTGAATTATAGGGTTAAGGTTATGGATAGAGTTAGGGTTATCCTAGGATTAGTATTAGGGTTAGCAGTAGGGTTAAAGTAATAGGATTAGAGCTAGAGTTAGGGCTAGGGTTATGGTTAGGATGAAGGATAGGGTTAGGATTAGTTTTAGAGTTAGGGTTAGGGTTAAAGGTAGGGTTAGGGTTAGGGTTAGGGGTAGGTTTTAGATTAGGTTAGGGTTACGGTAGGGCTATGGCTGATATAATAACTAGGGTTATGATTAGGACTAGTTTTAGGGTTAGGGTTAGGCCTAGGTCTAGTGTTAGGGTTAGGTTATGATTAGAGTGATGATTTGAAATAGGGTTAGTGTTAGGGTCAGAGTCATGATCAGTGTTAGTTTAGGGTTAGGGATAACACTCAAAATAAGGATAAAGTTATGGGTAGGTGTAGGGTTAGGTTTTGTGTTAGGGTTAGAGCAAGTATTACGGCTATGTCTAATGTCAGTTCTGAGGTTACAGTTAGGTTAGTGTTATGGTTAGGGCTAGGGCTCAGTTTTGTTTTAGAACTACAGCTAGGTTTAGAACTAGTTTTAGGATTAGTGATAGTGTTAGGGCTAGTGGTAGGGTGAGGTTCAGGCTTAGAGTTATGGTTATATTTAGAGTTATGGTTAGATTAGTGTTAGGACTTGGGCTAGGTTTAGGGGTGAGGTTAGGGCTAGTGATAGGGTTATGGTAAAAGATAGAGTTAGTACTAGAAATAGATCTAGGTCAAGAGTTAGAGTTAGTCTTAGGGGTAGGGTTAGAGTTAGGGTTACAATTAGCACTAAATTAGGGCTAGGATTAGAGCTAGGGTTAGGGTTAGGGTTAGGGGAAGGGATGTGGTTATACCTAGGTTCAGAACTAGGGCGAGGGGTGAAATTAGGGATTGGGCCAGGGTTAGGGTTCAGGTTAGATTAAGGGTAGGTTTAGGGCTAGTATGAGGGCTTGGGTTTGTGTTAGGTTTAGAGACAGAATTAGGTCTATGGCTAATGTCAGTTAGGGTTACACTTAGGGATACTGTTAAGGTTAGGTTTATGTCTAGGTCTATTGTAGGGTTAGGTTTTGGGAAAGGGTCCGGTTTAGCTAGGTGTATTGTTAGTATGTATTATTTAGGGTTTTGTTTAGGTTTAGGGCTTTATTTAGCATTAGGGTTAGGGATTGGGTTAGAGTAATTAATAAGGTTAGGTTTAGTGTTCAGGTTAGTTTTAGGAAATGGATAGGGTTAGTGTTAGAGATAGATCTAGAATTAGGCCTAGGGTTAGCATTTGGATTTGGCTTATGTTTAGGGTAATGGATAGGTTTAGGGCTAGGGTTATGGTTAGGACTAGGGCTAGGGTTAGGTTTAGGGTTAGGGTTGAGCCTAGGGTTGTTGCTCCCCCACGACAAGGGTACGTGGGAGACCAGCCTGTCCTCTCTGAAGCACCAGCTGTCAGAACTGCTCTCTGACAGAGGTAGTGAAGCACACTAGACCAGCTAGTGTATCCTGGGCTGAGCAAGAGGGTAAATATCGTGACCCGGCCTGACACCCAACTTGGCTCACACACTCACACAGAGTTGGGAGATGAGTCAACCATGAAGGTGCAATAATCTCAACTTTATTGTGCCAGGGACAAGGTTATATAGTGATAGGAAGGTGTAAGAAGAGACAGTAGCGAGAACCAATAAGGAACATTTATGTCACTATCACTAGGGGGCCTAGGCAGACTTCAGATTAAACCATTAGGCGAGACTAAGGTCAAAAGCCCGCGTGTAAGCTAAAAGCCCACGAATGCCAATCCATCCAGGTCACATATACGGAAATGCTAACCCATGAGGCCATCTCAGCCAATACCCAGTAATGGCCGTGGTTCCAAGTGAGGTAAAATGTCCCAACATAGAGTTAGGGTTAGGGTTAGGTTTAGGGTATGTTTTGGAGTTTGAGCTATGATTATGGCTAGGGCAATGGTTAGGGTTAGTGTGATATTTAAGTTTAGGGTTAGGGTTAAGTTTAGAGCTAGGTTTAGCATTAGGGTTAGGGTTATGTTTAGGGTAATGGGTAGAGTTAAAACTAGGGTTTGGCCTTGGTTATTGTTAGGATTAGGACTAGGGTTAGGGTTAGGGTTAGCCCTAGAGTTATATTTGGGTAAGGGTTAGTGTTTGAGCTAGGGTTAGGTTTAAGGCAAGGATAGGGTTAGGGTTAGGTCTAGGGTTAGGGTTAGGGTTAGCTTAGAGCAAGGTTTTGTGTGAGGTTTAGTGCTAACATTAGGGCTATAGGTAATGTAAGACCTAGAGTTAGGGTTATGGCTAGGTCTAGTGTTAGGGTTATGGCTAGATTTTGGGTTAGCATAAAGTTTAGAGCTAGGATTTGTGTTACAGGAAGGTACAGTGTTTGGGTTAGGGTTATGGCCAGAATTAGGACTAGGTTTAGGTCTAGAGGTAGATGTAGTGTTTGGGTTAGGTAAAGGGTTATTGTGAGGGCTAAGGCTAGGTTTTTGTTTAGGGCTAGTGCTAGAATTATGGCTAGATTTAGGATTATGTTTTTGTCTAGGTTGAGTGTTAGGGTCAGGTTTAGGTATAGGGTTACCCTTAGGGCTAGTGTTAGGGTTCAGTTTAGGGTTAGGTTGTGTCAGGTTTAATCCTAGAGTTAGAGTTAGGGTCAGAATAAGGGTCAGGGCTAGGGTTAGGATTTGGGTTAGGGTTAGAGCTAGAATGAGGGCTAGGGTTAGGACTAGTAATAGAGTTATGGTTTGGGATAGGCTAAAAATTAGGGTTTGGACTAAGGTAGCATTAGGGTGAGGGTTTAGCTTAGCATAAGGGATGGGTTTAGAGCTAGGGTAATGGCCAGTGTTAGGGTTAGGCATATGTCTAGGTTAAGGTTAGGGTTAGGTTTAAAGCTAGGTTTAGGTCTCAGATTAGAGCTAGCTTTTCTGTTAGCACAGGGCTATCGATAATGTAAGAACTGGTGTTACAATTAGGGCTAGTTTTAGGGTTAGGGTTAGGGCTAGGTGTAGTGTTCGAGTTAAGTTTAGTGTAAGGTTAAGGGTTTTATCTAGGATAGGGCTAGGATGAGGGTTAGGGATAGGATTAGCTCTAGGTATATGGTTAGAGTTTTGCTTAAGGTTAGGTTTAGGGCTACAATTAGGGCTAGGTCTTGTGTGAGGTTTAGGGCTAGTGTTAGGTGTATTAGTAATTTAAGAGCTAGAGTTATGGTTATGGCTAGATTTAGGGTTCATGTAGTGTTAGGGTTAGTTTTGGGGTTAGGATAAGATTTAGAGGTCGGGTTATTTTTAGGGTAAGTGTCGAAGTTCAGGTTAGGATTAGGTTTAGGGTTAGGTCCAGAATGAGAACTAGGATTAGGTCTAGGTGTAGGGTTAGTGCTTGGGTTAGGTTAAGGGTTATTGTTAGGGCTAGGGCTAGGGTTATGGCTATATTTAGGATTAGGTTTAGGTCTAGGGCTAGAGTTAGTGTTAGGTTTAAGTATAGGGTTATCGGTAGGGCTAGTGTTAAGTTTCAAATCAGGGTTAGGGTCAGGTTTAAACCTTGCTATAGTGTTAGATTCAGAGTAAGGGTCAGGGTCAGGGTTAGTGTTTGGGTTAATTTTAGAGCTAGAATGAGGGCTAGGGTCAGGACTATTAATAAAGTTAGGGTTTGGGGTAGGCTTCAGATTAGGGTTAGAACTAGGGTAGCAATAGGGTGAGGGTTTGGCTTAGGGTAAGGGATAGTGTTAGAGCTGGGGTTAGGACTAGAAATAGGGTTAGGGTTAGGGCCAGGGTTAGGGTTAGGGTTAAAGCTAGGGTCAGGCCTTGTATTAGGGCTAGGTTTTGTGTTAGGTTTAGGGCTATGGCTAATGTAAGAACTGGCATTATGATTAGGGCTAGTTTTAGGGTTAGGTTTAGGGCGAGTTCTAGTGTTAGGATTAGGTTTTTGGATAGGGTGATGTGTAGATCTAGGGTCAGTTTTAGGGTCAGAGTCAGGGTTAGTATTAGTTCTAAGGTTAGGGTTAGGACTTGAATTAGGGCTAGGGTTAGGGCTAGGTGTAGGGTCAGGGTTTGGTTTAGGTTAAGGGTTAGTGTCAGTGCTATTGCTTGGTTTTGCTTGAGGGCTAGGCCTAGGGTGGGAGCTAGTTTTCAAATTAGCGTTAGGTTAGCGCTAGTGTTAGGGTATGGTTTAGGCTTGTGTTTAGGGTTAGATTTAGAATTAGAATTAAATCTAGGTTACTGCTACGGTTAGGGCTAGGGTTTGGGTTATCATAAGCATTAGGGTTAGAACTAGGGATGGAGCTAGGGAGAGATTTAGAGTTAGTCTTAGGGTTATGGTTTGGTAGGGTTAGGGTTAGGGCTTTAATAGGGTTAGGTTTGAGATAGTGTTAGTATTAAGTCTAAGCCTAGATTTAGGGCTAGTGTTAGGGTTATGGTTATGGTTAGGCATGGTTATAGCTAGGTTTAGAATTAGGGTGAGGGTTAAAATTAGGGTAGGGCTAATGTTAGGTTAGGGTTAGGATTAAGTCTATTTGAGGGCTAGGATAGTTCTAGGGTTTGTGTTAGGATTAGAGCTTCATGTGCTAGGGCTAATGTCAGGTCTAGGATTATGGTTAGAGATCGTTTTAGGGTTAGGATTATGGCTAGGTATAGTGTAAGTTTAAGGTTAAGGTTTAAGGTAAGGTTTAGAGCTAGGGACATTATTAGGATAAGGTAGAGGGTTCCAGGTTGGATTAGGTTAATGTTTATGGTTAGGGCTCAAATTAGCATTAGGGTTAGATTTAGGATTAGGTCTATGGATATGGTTAACTTTAGGGTTCAAGTTAGTTTTAGTGTAATGGATAGGTTTAGGGTTAGGAATAGGGTTAGGGTTAGCATTAGGTTAGGGTTAGAGTTAGAGTAAGGGTAATGGATAGGAATAGAGCTAGGGTTAGGGCTAGGATTATGGTTAGGATTAGGGCTAGGGTCAGGGTTATTTTTTGGGTTATTGCAAGGGTTAGGGTTAGCGTTAGATTTGAGGTAAGTGTTAGGGCTAGGGTTACGGTTATTGTTAATGTTAAAGCTAGTGTTAGGGCTCTGATTAGGATAGGTTTTGGATTAGGTTAGCATTAGGGTTAGGGCTACAGCTAATGTAAGAACTAGAGTTATGATTAGGGCTAGTTTTAGTGTTAGTGTTAGGTCTAGGTCTAGTGTTATGGTTTGGTTTCGGTTTGGGGTGATGTTTAGAGCTAGGGTTAGTGTAGGGTCAGAGTCAGGGTCATGGTTAGTCTTAGGGTTAGGGATAAAATTTGAATAAGAGCTAGGTTTAGGGCTATGTGTAGGCTTAGGGTTTGGTTTAGGTTAAAGGTTAGGGTTAGGTCTATAGTTCTGTTTTGTTGTAGGGCTTGGGCTAGGTTAGGGTTAGTTTTAGGATTTGTATTAGTGTTACAGCGTGTGTTAGTGAGAGATTAGGTAAACACTTAGAGTTAGGGTTAGATGTAGGATTAGGGCTAGGTCTTGGGTTAGGGCTAAGGTTAGGGCAAGTTTTAGGGTTATGGTAAGGGTTGGGTTTAGAACTAGGAATAGGACTAGGGTGAGAGTTAGAGTTAGTCTTAGGGGTAGAGTTAGGTTAGGTTTAGGGCTAAATTAGGGCTAGGATTAGGTCTAGGGTTTGTGTTAGGGTTAGGCCTAATTTTAGGCTTAGGGATAGGGTTAGGTTTATAGGAAGGGATGGGATTATAGTTAGTTTTAGGGCTAGGTCAAAGGTTAGAATTACAGTTAGGGCTAGGATTATGTTTTTGGTTAGTAATAAGGCTAGGTTTAGGGCTACATGAGGGCTAGGGTTGTTTTAGGGTTATGGCAAGAACTAGGGCTAGGGCTAGTGTCAGGTGTAGGGTTATATTTAGGGATAGACTGAGGGTTAGATTTATGGCTAGGTCTTAGGGTAAGGGTTAGGTTTAGGGTAAGAGTCAGGTTTAGAGCTAGGGTTATTATTAAGGTTAGATTCAGGTTTCGGATTTAGTTTAGGTTAGGGTTTAGGTTTAGGGCTCAAATTAGCATTAGGGTTAGGGATATGGTAATGATATGGTTAGGTTTAGGGTTCAGATTAGGTGTAGGTTAATTGATAGAGTTAGAGTTAGTGGAAGATTTAGGTTTAGGCCTAGGATTAGCATTAGGGTAAGGGTTATGTTTAGGGTAATGGATCGGGTTAGAACTAGGGTTAGGGCTAGGGTTATGGTTAGTATTAGGGCTAGAGTTAGGTTTAAGGTTAAGGTTTGGCCTAGGGATAGCTTTAGGTTTAGGTTTAGGGTACAGTTTAGGGTTTGAGCTAGGGTTAGCACTAGGGCGAATGTTAGGTTTAGGGTTATGTCAAGATTATAGTTATGGTTAAGGTCAAGGTTAATGTTAGAATTAGGACTAGGGTTATCATTAGGTTTAGGGTATTGGATAGGGTTTGATGTCAGGTTAGGGTTAAGGTTATAATTAGGTTTCAACTTAGGTTAGTGTTAGTGATACGGTAACTATTAGGGTTTGAGCTACGGTTAGGTCTATGGCAAAGTTTAGATTCATGGCTATGTCTAGGGTTAGAGTTAAAGTAGATTTAGGTTTAGGGTTAGGGTTATCATCAGGATTAGGGTTAGGGTTAGGGTAATGGATAGGGTTAGAGCTAGGGTTATGGCTAGGGTTAAGGTTAGGATTAGAGCTATGGTTAATGTTAGGGTTAGGTTTAGGCCAAGGGTTAGTGTTAGGGTTAGGTTAGGTTTAAGTGTTAGGGATTGACCTAGGATTTGCACTAGGAGGAGGTTAGAGTCAGGGTAAGGCTTAGGGCTAGGGTTAGCATTAGGGTTAGGGTTATGGTTAGGGTTAATGGATAGAGTTAGAAGTAGTGTTTGGCTTATGGTTATGGCTAGTTTTAGTGTTAGTGATATGGCTAGGTGTAGTTTAGGTTTAGGTTTTAGGTTAGGAAAAGGTTTCAAGCTAGAGTTTGTGTTAGGGTAAGGGTCAGTGTTCTGGTTAAGGTTAGGTTTATAATTATGTCCAGCATTAGGACTAGGGTTAGGTCTAGGGGTAGGGTTAGTGTTCGGGTTAGGTTACGGGTTATTGTTAGGGTTAGGGCTATTTTTTTTGTTTGTTTAGGGCTAGGGCTAGAGTTATTGCTAGATGAAGGATTAGGTGTAGGTGTAGGTCTAGTGTTAGAGTTAAGTATAGGTATAGGGTTACAGGTAGCGTCAATGTTATGGGTTGGTTTAAGGATAGGGTCAGGTCTAAACATACAGTAATGCTAGGGTCAGAATAAGGTTCAGGGTTAGTGTTAGAGTTTCGGATAGGGATAGAGCTAGATTGAGGGCTAGTGTTAGGACTAGTAATAGAGTTAGGGTTTGAGTTAGGCTAAGGATTAGGTTTAGGACTTGGATAGCTTTAGGGTTAGAGTTTGGCTAGGGTAAGGGATAGGGTTAGCACTAGGGTTAGGGCTAGGGTGAGGGCTAGGCATAGGGTTAAGGTTAGGGCTAGATTTAGAGTTAAAGCTAGTTTTAGGGCTTGGATTAGGCCTAGGTTTTTTGTTAGCTTTAGGTTTACAGCTAATGTAAGAACTAGGGTTACAACTAGGGCTAGTTTTAGGGTTATTGTTATGTCTAGGTTTAGTATTAGGTTAGGTTTAGGGTTAAAGTTATGTTTAGGGTAATGGATATGTTAGGGTTAGGGAATGTGTTATGGTTAGGCCGAGGATTAGCATTAGGGTTAGTGTTCAGGTTAGTGTAATGGATAGGGTTAGAGCTAGGGTTAGGGCTAGGATTATGGTTAGGGTTAGAGCTAGGGTTAGGGTTAGGTTTAGGGTTAGTGTAAGGATTAAAGTTAGGGTTACATTTAGGTTAAGGGTTAGAGTTACATTTAGGGTTAGAGATAGGGTTAAAGCTAGGGTTTGGGCTCAGATTAGGGCTAGGTTTTGGGTTTCGTTAGGGCTAGTGTTAGGGATACAGCTAATGTAAGAACTAGGGTTATGATTAGGGCTAATTTTAGGGTTACATTAGGGCTAACTCTAGTTTTAGGGTTAGGTTTAAGTTTACAGAGATGTTTTGAGCTAGAATTAGTGTTAGGTTTAGAGTCCATGTCAGGGTTAGATTAGGTTAGAAATAGGACTCGAATTAGTGGTAGGCTTAGGGCTAGATGTCCAGTAAGGATTTGGATTAGGTTAAGTTTTAGGGTTAGTGCAATAGCTCGGTTATGTTTTAGGGCTAAGGCTAAAGTTAAGGGTAGTTTTACGATTAATGTTAGTGATATTGCTACTGATAAGGTGAGTTTAGACTTAGGGGTCCATTTAGAGTTATGGTTAATTCTAGGTTTAGGGCTATGGCTAGGGTTAAGGCTAAAGTTATGTCTAGTGTTTGGGTTATGGTAAGGGATAGGGTTAGAACTCGAAATAGGGCTAGGCGAGAGTTAGATTTAGTCTTAAGGCTAGGGTTAGGGTTAGGGTTAGGGATAAACTAGGCCTAGGAATAGGTCTAGGATTAGTGTTAATGTTAGACCTAATGTTAGGGCTATGTTTAGGGTTAGGTTTAGGGAAAGAGATGGGATTATAGCTAGGTTTAGGGCTAGGGCAATGATAAGAATTAGGTTTAGGAATAAGGTTAGGATTGGGTTAGGATTAAGGCTGGATTTGGTGTTAGGATGAGGGCTAGTTTTTGTTAGGGTCAAAGCAATTTTAGGGATAGGGATAATGTCAGGTTTAGGGTTAAGGCTATGGATAGTTATAGGCTTAGGTTCATGGCTAGGTCTTGTATAAGGGTTAGGTTTAGGATAAAAATTAGGTTTAGAATTAGGTGATTTTAGGGTCAGTGTCAGGTTTTGGTTATGGGTTAGGTTAAGTTTTAGGGCTCAAATTAGCATTAGGGTTAGAGTTAGGTTTAGGATAATGGAAAGGTTTAGGTTTAGGATTCAGGTTAAGATTAGGGTAATGGGTATGGTTAGGGTTAGTGATAGGGTTAGGGTTAGGCCTATGGTTAGTATTTGGGTTATGGTCATTGTTAGGGTAATGGAAAGTGTTTGAACTAGTGTTAGGGCTAGGGTTTTGGTTAGGATTAGGGCTAGGGTTTTGGTTAGGATTAGGGCTAGAGTTATGGTTAGGGTTTGGGCTAGGGCTAGGGTTAGGATTTTGGTTAGGTTTAGGGTACAGATTAGGTTTTGAGCTAGGGTTAGTGCTAGGGTGAGAATCAGGTTTAGTGTTATGTCGAGGGTTAGATTTATGGTTAAGGTTAGAGTTAGTGTTAGGGTTAGGGCTAAGGTTACCTTTAGAGTTAGGTAAATGAATAGGGTTAGATGTCGAGTTAGGGTTAGGGGTAGTTTTAAGTTCAGGGTTAGTGTTAGGGTTAATGCTAAGGTTATCTTTGGAGTTAGGTTAATGGATAGGGTTGGATTTTGGGTTAGGGGTAGGGGTAGTTTAGGTTTAGGGTTAGTGTTAGTGTTAGGGCTAAGGTTATACTTAGATTTAGGGAAATGGATAGGGTCAGATGTCAGGTTAGGGTTAAGGGTAGTTTTAGGTTTATGGTTAGTGTTAGTGTTTGGGCTAGGGTTGGGGTTAGAGTGTAGTTTAGAGTTTGATCTAGGGTTAGGGCTATGACGAGGGTTAGATTTAGAATTAGGTCTAGGATTAGGTTTACACTTAAGGTTAGAGCTAGCGTTATCATTAGGTTTAAGGTTAAGTTTATGGTAATGGATAATTTTAGAGATAGTATTAGGACTAGTACTAACATTATGATTAGGGCTAGGGTTAGCGTTAGGTTTAGGGATAGGGATAGGGTTATATTTAGGGTTAGGGTTAGAGTTTATCTAGGGTTAGGTCTAAGGTGCGTGTTAGGGTTAGAATGAGGGATAGGGTTAGGGTTAGTGTTATGCTTAGGGGTAGGTTTAGGCCTAGGGTTAGGGCTAGGTTTTGTGTTAGGTTTAGAGCTAGGGTTAGTGCTATAGATATGTAAGGGCTAGGCTTATGATTAGGGTTATGGTTAGGTCTAGTGTTAGGCTTAGGTTTTGGTTAGGGTCAGTTTTAAAGCTAAGGTTAGTGTTAGTGTCAGGATCTGTGTTTGGATTAGGGTTAGGGTTAAATTTAGAGCCTAAATTAGGATTGGTCAGGTCTAGAGGTAGGGTTAGTGTTTGGGTTAGGTTAACGGTTATCATTAGGGCTAGGGCTAGGTTTTTGTTTAGGTCTTGGGTGAGAGATATGGCTATATTTAGGATTAGGTTTATATGTAGGGCTAGTGTTAGAGTTAGATTTAGTATAGTTTTATGGGTAGGGCCAGTGTTAGGGTTTGGTTTATGATTAGGTCAGAATAAGGGTCAGGGTTAGGGTTAGTGTTTGGGTTATGGTTATAACTAGAATGATGGCTAGGGTTAGGACTAGTTATAGAGTAGGTTTTGTATTAGGCTAAGGATTAGGGTTAGGACTAGGTTTAGTATTAGGGTTAGGGTTTGGCTTAGGGTAAGGGATAGGATTAGTGCCAGGTTTAGGTTTAGGGTTAGGGCTAGTGTTGGGTTAGGTTTAGGTATAGATTAATTGCTAGTGTTAGTGTTAGGGTTCAATTTAGGGTTAGAATACAGTTAGGGGTAGAATAAGTGTCAGGTTTGGGTTATGGTTACTGATAGAATGAGGGCTAGGGTTAGGAGTAGTAATATGATTAGGGTTTGGGTTAAACTAAGGATTAGGGTTAAGAATAGTGTTAGTATTAGTTTTAGGGTTAACTTAGGGTATGGTATAGGGTTAGAGCTAGGGTTAGGGCTATGTTTATGGTTAGTGTTAGGGCTAGTGTTAGGGTTAGATTTAGGGTTAAAGCTTGGGTTAGGTCTCGGTTTATGGCTAGGTTTTGGTTAGAGTTAGGGCTAGGTTTAAAGTTACGGACAATGTATGGACTAGTGTTACGATTTGAGCTAGTTATAGGATTAGGGTTAGGACCAGGTCTACTGTTAGGTTTAGGTTTAGGGTTAGGGTGATGTTTAGAGCTAGGGTTAGTGTAAGGGTCAAATTCAAGGTTAGGGTAAGTTTTAGAGTTAGGTTTTGGACTCGAATTGGGGCTAGATTTAGGGCTAGGTATAGGGTTAAGCTTTGGTTAAGGTTAAAGGTTAGGGTTAGGACTATGGCTCGGTTTTGATTTAGGGCTACGGCTAGGGTTAGGGCTAGATTTTGGGTTATCATCAGGGTTAGAGCTAGTGTTAGGGTGAGGTTTAGGTTTAGGGTTAGGGTTAGATTTAGAGTTATGTTTAGATCTAGTGTTAGGGCTAGGGCTAGAGTTATGGCTAGGGTTAGGGTATGTAAGGATTATGATTAAAACTAGGGTTTTAAAGGCTAGGGTGAGAATTAGAGGTTTAGTGTTAGGATTAGGTTTAGGGCTAAATTAGTGCTAGGATTAGGTGTAGGGTTAGTGTTAGCATTAGACCTAGGGTTTGGGCTAGGGTTAGGGTTAACATTGGGGTTAGGGTTAAGTTTAGGTGAATGGTTGGGGTTATAGCTAGGTTTAGGTGTAGGGTTAGTGTTAGAGTTTGGCCCAGGTTTGGGCTAGGGTTAGGGTTAAGATTGGGGTTAGGGTTATGTTTAGGGGAATGGGTGGGGTTATATCTAGGTTTAGGGCTAGGGTGAGGGTTAAAATTAGGATTTGGCCCAGGGTTATGGTTCATTTAGGATTAAGGCTAGGATTAGGGCTAGGATGAGGGGTAGGTCTTTTGATAAGGTTAGGGCTAGGACTCAGGCTAGGTCTAATATCAGGTTATGGTTAAGGATAGTTTTAGGGTTAGGTTATGGCTAGGTCTAGTGTAAGGGTTAGTTTTAAGTTAAAGGCCAGCTTTAGAGCTAGGGTTATTATTAGGATTAGGGTCAGGGTTAGCATTTGGTTTAGTTTAAGGTTTAGGGTTAGGGCTCAAATTAGCATTAGTGTTAGGTTTAGAGTTAGGGTAATGGATAGGATTTAGTTTAGGTTTCAGTTAAGGTTTAGGGTAATAGATGGTTTAGATATAGCGAACAGGTTAGTGTAAGCATTAGGGTTAGGGTTATGCTCAGTGTAATGGATAGGTTTAGAGCTAATGTTAGGGCTAGGTTATGGTTTGGATTAAGTCTAGGATTAGGGTTACATTTAGGGATAGGGCTAGGGTTCAGTTTAGGATAAGTGTCTTTGGGCTAGGAATGGTGTTAGTATTTGCTTTATGGTTAGGGTGATATATAGAGCTAGGGTTAGTGTTTGAATATGAGTCAGGGTAAGGGTTAGTTTCAGTCCTAGGACTCGAATTTGAGCTAGGGTTATGGCTAGTTGTAGGGTTAGGTTTGGTTTAGGGTTAGGGTAATGGCTCAGGTTTTTTGTTGTTTATTTTTTTGGGGGGGGGCTAAGGCTAGTGTTAGGTTTAGTTTTATAATTAGCAATAATGTTCAGCTAGTGTTAGGGTGAGGTTTAGGCTGAAGGTTAAGGTTAGATTTAGAGTTATGATTAGATCTATGGTTAGGGCTAAGGTTAGTGCTAGTGTTAGGGTTATGGAAATGGACAGGTTCAGAAATAGAAATAGGGCTAGGGTGAGAGTTAGAGTTATTCTTAGGCTAGAGTTAGGGGTTTGCTTAGGGTTAGGGCTAAATTAAGGCTCGAGTAGCGCTAGGTTTAGTGTTAGGGTTAGGCCCATGGTTAGGGCGAGAATTAGGGTTACTGTTAGTGTTAGGGTATGGTTAATTTTAGGGGAAGGGATGAGGTTATGGCTAGTTTCAGGGCTAGGTCGAGGGTTAAAATTAGGTATTGGAATAGGGTGAGTGTTCGGGTTAGGATTAAGGCTAGGTTTAGGGATAGGATGAGGGCTAGGTTTTGTGTTAGGGTTACAGCTAGGATTAGTGCTAGGGCTAATATCAGGTCTATGGTTATGATTAGGAATTGTGTTAACTTTAGGTTTATGTCTAGGTCTAGTGGAAAGTTAGGTTTAGGATAAAGGTCAGGTTTAGATCTAGGTGTATTATTATGGTCAGTGTCCGGTTTAGGGTTTGGTTTATGATAAGGTTTAGGCTTACGGCTCAAATTAGTATTAGGGTTAGGGTTAACGTAATGGATAGTGTTAGGTTTAGGGTTCAGGTTAGGTTTAGAATAATAGATAGTGTTACTGTTAGTGATAGGATTAAGGTTAGGCCTAGGATTAGCATTTGGGTTAGGCTTATGTTTAGGGTTATGGATAGGGTTAGTGCTAATGTTAGGGCTTGTGTTAACATTAGGATTTTGGTTAGGTTTAAAGATAGGCCTAGTGTTAATGTTAGTGTTAGTTTTAGCAGAAGTGTTAGGGTTTGAGCTAGGGTTAGACCTAGGGTGAGGGTTATGGTCTATGGTTAGGATTAGGGTTAGGGTTATGGCTTGGGTTAGCATTAGGATTAGGGTTATGTTTAAGGTAATGCATAGAGTGTGTGCTAGGATTTATGTTATGGTTACAGTTAGGATTAGGGTTAGGTTGATGGTTAGGTTAAGGGTTAGGGCTACTGTTATGTTTAGGGTAAGGATTACAGTTTGAGCATGGTTTGGGCCAGGGCCAGTGTTAGGGTTAAGGTTAGTGCTAGGGATAGGGTTAGGGTTATGCTTAGGTCTAGGTTTAGGGCTAGGATTAGGGCTAGGTTGTGTGTGAGGTTTAGGGCTAGTATTAGGTGTATGGGTAATGTAAGATCTAGAAGTATGGTTATGGGTAGATTTAGGGTTTTTCTAGTGATAGGGTTAGTTTTTTTTTCAATTAGGATAAGGTTTAGAGCTAGGGTTTGTGTTAGGGTAAGTGTCTATGGTTAAGTCTAGGGTTATGGTTAGGGATAGATTTAGGTTTATGTTTGTGGTTAGGTCTAGTGTAAGGGTTAAATTCAGGGTAAGAGTAA
Source organism: Marmota monax (assembly GCF_021218885.2). NCBI lineage: Eukaryota > Metazoa > Chordata > Mammalia > Rodentia > Sciuridae > Marmota > Marmota monax. Next base: position 78,860 of record NW_026692266.1, read on the forward strand.
AGTTTAGAGCTGGATGTATTATTAAGGTCAGGATATAGCTTACTGTTTAGTTTAGGTTAAGGTTTAGGTTTAGGGCTTTAATAAGCGTTAGGGTTAGTGTTAGGGTTAGGGTAATGAATAGGCTTAGGATTAGGGTACAGGTTAGTTTTAGGGTAATGGATAGATTTAGGGATTGTGATAGGGTTAGAGTTAAACCTAGGGTTAGCATTAGGGTTAAGATTATGGTTAGGGTAATGGATAGGATTAGAGCTAGGTTTAGGGCTAGGGTTATGGTTAGGATTAGGGATAGGGTTAGGGTAGTGTATAGAATTAGAGCTTGGTTAGGGCAATAATTAAGTTTAGGTTTAGGGCTAGTGTTAGGTTAGGGTTTGGGATAGGGCTAGGGTTATGTTTAGGGTAAATGTTAGGCCTTGAGCTAAGTTAGGTCTAAGGGGAGGGTTAGTGTTAGGGTTAGGGTTCGGGTTAATTTAGGGTTACACTTAGGGCTAGGTTTAAGCCTAGATTTAGGGCTAGGTTTTGTGTTAATTTAGGCCTAGGGTTAGGGACATGGGTAGTTAATAGCTAGGGTTATGATTACAGCTAGTTTTAGTCTTAGGGTTATGGCTAGGTGTAGTGTTAGGATTAGGTTTTGAATTAGGGTGAGCTTTGGAGCTTGGCTTATGTTAGGGTCAGTGTCAGTGTTCAGATTAGAGGAAGTATTGGGGTTAGTGCAAGAATTATGACTAGGGTTTAGAAATAGGGTTGGTGTTTGTGTTATATTAAGGGTGATTGTTAGGGCTAGGGCAAGGTTGTTGTTCAGGTCTAGGACTAGAGTTATGGCTAGATTTAGGATTAGGTTTAGGTCTAGGAATAGTGTTAGGTATAGGTTTAGGTATAGGATTAACTGTAGGGCTAATATTAGGGTTCAGATTCGGGTTAGGGTCAGGTTTAGACCTACAGTTAGTGTTAGGGTCAGTATAAGTTTCAGGGTTAGGATTAGGGTTTGGGTTATATTTAGAGCTAGAATGAGGGCTAGGCTTAGGACTAGTAATAGGGTTAGAGTTTGGGTTAGGCTATGAATAAGGGTTATGACTATTGTTAGCATTAGGTTTAGGGTTTGCCTTAAGGTAACAAATAGGATAAGAACTAGGGTGAGGGCCAGGTTTAGGGATTGTCTTATGGCTAAGGTTAGTGTTAGGGTTAAAGCTAGGGTTAGCGCTCAGATTAGGGCCAGGTTTTGGGTTATGATAGGGCTAGTGTTAGGGCTACAGCTAATGTACAAACTAGGGTTATGATTAGGGCCAGTTTTTTGGTTAGTGTTATGGCTAGGTCAAGTGTTAGGGTTAGGGTTAGTGATAGCATTATGTTTAGAGCTAGAATTAGGGTTAGGGTCAGGGTCAGTGTTGAGGTTAGATTTAGATTTATGGTTAAAGCCAGAATTATCACTAGAGTTAGGTCTAGGGTTAGTGTTAGTGTTTGGGTTAGGTTAAGGTTTATTATTAGGGCTAGAGCTAGGTTTTTGTTTAGGTCTAGGGCTAGAGATATGGCTAGATTTAGGATTAAGTTTAAGTTTAGGGCTAGTGTTAGTGTTAGGTTTAGGAATTAGTTTATTTCTAGTGCTAGTGTTAGGGTTCAGTATAGGGTTAGAGTCCGGTTTAGACCTATGGTTACCATCAGGGTCAGAATAAGTGTCAGGTTTGAGTTATGGTCAGAGCTAGAATGAGGGCTAGGGTTAGGACTAGTAATAGGATTAGGGTTAGGACTAGGGTTAGCTTTAGTGTTAGAGTTGGCTTAGAGTAAGGGATAGGGTTAGACCCAGGGTTAGGGATACATTTATTTTAGGGTTAAGGCTAGTGTTAGGATTAGGTTTAGGGTTAAAGCTTTTGTTAGTTTCGGATTAGGGCTAGTTGTTGGTTAGAGTTAGGGCTAGGTTAAGAGTCACTGGCAATGTTTGCAGTACAGTTACAATTTGGGATAGTTATGAGATCGGGATTAGGACTAGGTCTAGTGTTAGGGTTAGGTTTAACATTAGGGGGATGTTTAGAGCTAGGGATAGTATTAAGGTCAAAATTAAGGTCAGGGGTAGATTTAGGGTTAGGGTTGGGACTCGAATTAGGTCTAGGGTTAGGGCTAGGTGTAGGTTTAGGTTTTCTTTAGATTATGCTTTAAAGTTAGGGCTGTGGCTCAGTTTTGTTGTAGGACTAGGGCTATGGTTAGAGCTAATTTTAATATTAGCATTAGGTTTAGGACTAGTGTTAGGGTTAGATAACACTAACCCTAACCCTAAATCTAAACCTAAACCTAACACTAACCCTAACGCCAACCCTAACACGAATCCTAACTCTAACCCTAACCCTAAGTAAACCTAACCTAACCCCAAAACTAACACGAACCCTAATCCCAACTCTATCCCTAAACCTAACACTAACCCAAATCCTAACTCTAATCCCAACCTAAACCTATCCCTAAACCTAAACCTAACCCTAATCCTAATCATAACCATAACCATAACCATAACACTAACCCTAAACCTAACACTAAACTTAACCCTAACCCTAAGTCTAAACCTAACACTCAACATAGTCCAAACCCTAATAGTAATACTAACTGTAATTATAACCCTAAACCTAACCCTAAACCTTACCTTAGCCCTAATCAAACACTAACACTAACCCTAAACCTAACACTAACACTAACCTCAATCCTAACACTAACCATAAACCTAACACTAACTCTAAATCTAATATTAACCATAATGCTAACCCTAACCCTAACACAAACCAAAAACCTAACCCTAACCCTAAGTAAAACAAATGCTAACTGTATCCCTAACATGAACCCTAACCAAAAACCCAACCCTAACCCTAACATTAAACCTAACAATAACCTAACCCTAACCTAACCCTAACGTAACCCTAATGCTAAAACTAACTCTAACCCTAATCCTAATTAGAACACTAACCCTAACCATAAAACTAACTCTAAACCTAACACTAACCTTAATGCTTACCCTAACCCTAAGCCTAACAGTCACCGTAACCCTAAGTCTAACAGTAACACTAAATCTAATCATAACCCTAAACCTAACCCTAAACTTTACCTTAACCCTAACCCTAACACTAACCCTAACCCTAACCCTAATCCTATCACTAACCCTAACCCTAACCATAACCCTAACCTAACCCTAACTGTAACACAATCCTTAACCGAAACCAGACACTAAACTTAAACTTACCCTAACCCTAACACTAACCATAATTTTAACCCTAACCCTAACTCTAGGCATAACCCTAACCCTAAACCTAAACCAAACACTAACTCTAACCCTAAAACTACACTAACACTAACCCTAACCCTAACCCTTATACTAACCCTAACCCTAACTGTAACACGAACTCTAACCCTAATCCTAACCCTAAACCTAACCCTAACCCCTAACCCTAAACCTAACCCTAAACCTAACCCTAAACCTAACCCTAACCCTAAGCCTAACAGTCACACTAACCCTAAGTCAAACAGTAACACTAAATCTAATCATAACCATAAACCTAACCCTAAACTTCATCTTAACCTTAACCCTAACCCTAACCCTATCACTAATCCTAACCTAACCATAACCCTAACCTAACCCTAACCCTAACACAATCCGTAACCCAAACCAGAACCCTACTCTTAAACTTACCCAGACCCTAACACTAACCATAATTTTAACCCTAACCCTAACTCTAAGCATAAACCTAACCCTAAACCTAACCCAAACACTAACTCTAACCCTAAAACTACACTAACCCTAACCCTAACCCTAAACCTTACAGTAAACCTAACCCTAACTGTAACACGAACTCTAACCCTAACCATAACACTAACCCTAACCCTAACACTTACCTAACCCTGACATTAACCCAAACCCTAACCCTAACATCAACCCTAAAGCGAAACCTAAACCGAACCATAACTCTAAAGCTAACACTAACCCAAACCTAACCCTATCCCTAACATTAAACCTTACATTAAAACAGAACCTAAATCTAAACCTGACACTAATCATAATCCTAACCCTAACTCTAACCCTAAACCTAATTATAATGCTAAACCAAACACTAATGCTAACCCTAACTTTAATTCTAACTGTAACCCTAACACTAATCCTAAACATAAACCAAACACTACAAGAACCCTAACCTTGAAACGAATCCTAAGCCAAACCATAACCCTAACCTAAATCTATCCCTAACCCTATTTTAACACGAACCCTAAAACCAAACCTAACACAAACCCTAACACTAACACCAACTCTAACCCTAACCCTAACTTAACCCTAATCCTAACACTAACCCTAACCCTAACTCTAACACTAAATCTAATTATAATGCTAAACCTAAACCTAAACCTTTTCTCAATGCTGACCCTAACCCTAACAGTATCCCTAACCCTAACCCTAACACTATCCTTAACCCTAATCCTAACAAACACCCTAACCCTTATCCTAACCCGAAAACTAACCGTAAAATAATATGTAAACTTAACCATAGCCGTAACCCTAACCTAACCCTAATCATAACCCTAAATTTACACTAACCCTAACCCTAAACCTAACCCAAACACTAACACAAACACTAACACAAACCCTAATCCTAAAACTGACACTAACCCTAACTTTAACCCTAATACAAAATCTAACCCTAATCCTATATAACACTAACCTAACCCTAACCCTAAACCTAACCCTAAACATAAAACTAAACCTGACCCCCTACACTAACCCTAACCCTAAACTGAACAATAAACCTAACACTAATGCTAACCCTAACCCTATCACTAACCCTAACTATAACTCTAAACTTAACCCTAAGCCTAAACCTAACACTAACCCTAACCCTACCCTAAAACGAACCCAAACCTAACACTAACCCTAACCTAACCTAACCCTAACACTAAGACTAACATGAAACCTAAACCTAACCCTAAACCTCACACAAAACTTAACCTAACCGTAACCCTAACCCTAACCTAAACCTATCAATAACCATAACTCTAATCCTAACCCTAACACTAACACTAACACTAATCCTAAATCTAACCCTAAACCAAACACTAATCCTAAATCTAACCCTAAACCTCACTTTAACACTAAGCCGAACCCTAAACCATAAACTAACACTAACCCTAAATATAACATAAATCCTATCCCTAACTTTAACCGTAACCGTAATCCTAACTTTAACCCTATCCCTAATCCTAAGCATATCCCTAAAACAAACCCTAACCAAAACTGTAATACTAACCCTAACCTAACACAAACCATAACACTTACTTAATTCTAACACTAAATTTAACACTAACCCTAACACTAAACCTAACCCTAACCCTAACAGTAACGCTAAACATAATCCAAAACCTATCACTAACCCTAATCCTCAACCAAACACTAACTCTAACTTTAACACTAACCCTAACCCTAACCTTAATCCTAACACTAACTCTAACCCTTACCCTAAAACTCACCCTGATACTACCCTTAATCCTAACACTAACCCTAACTCTAACCATAATCCACTGTAACCCTTAACCTAACCATAACACAAAACCTAATCCTAACCCTAACCCTAACACAAACCCTAAACCTAACCCTAACCCTAACACTAACCCTAAAACTATTCTGAAACCTAACCCTAACCCTAACCCTGACACTAACCCTAATGCTAAGTGGAAACCTAAACCTAACTCAAACCCTGATACTAACCCTAATCCTAACCCTTACTCTAAGTCTAACCCAAACCCTAACACTAACCCTAACCCTAACCCTTACTCCAACACTTATCCTAACCCTAACCCTAACCCTATCACTAACCCCAAACCTATACCTAATCCTAAGCCTAACTCTAAAACTAACCCTATCATTAATCCTAACACTAATCCTAACCATAAACATAACACGAACCCAAATCCTAACACTAAGCCTAAACCTAACACTAACCCTAACCATAAACCTAAAGATAACTTTAATCCTAACTGTAACCCTTACTCTAAACTTAACCCTAACCCTAACCATAAACCTCACCCTAACCCTAACCCTATCCATTACATTATTTGTAACCTTAACCGTAACACAAACACTAAAACTAACTCTAACCCTAAGCAAAACACTAATCATAACACTAATCCTAACACCAAAAACTTACACCTAATCCTAACATTAAACCTAGCCCTAACCTTAACACGAACCCTAACCCTAACCATAACAGTAACCCTAACACAAACCCACAACCTTACCCTCAACCTAACACAAACCCTAATCCTAACCATAAACTTAACAAAAATCATAACCCAAACCACAACCCTAACCTTAACCTAACCTTAACCCTAACATTTACCTAACCCTTACCTTAACACTAACCCTAATCCTAACCCTAAACCTAATACTAAACTTAACCTTAACTCTAACCCTAACTGTAAGATTAACCCTATCCCTAACACTAACCCTAACCCTAACACTAACACTAACCGTTGCCCTAAATCTAACACTAACCCTAACCCAAAACCTAATTCTAACCATTACCCTAACACTAAACCTATCTCTAATCCTCACACTAACAAAAATCATAACCATAACAGAAACACTAACCTTAACCCTGGAACTAAACCTAAACATAATGCTTACACTTACCCTAGCACTATCCTAAACCTAACTCTAACCCTAAACCTAATCCTATCCCTAAACATAAACCTAACACTAATACTAACCCTAACACAAACCCTAACCCTATTCCTAACTCTAACCCTAATTTTAACCCTAAGCCTAACCCTTACACTAACTCTACCCCTAACCCTAACCCTAACACTAATTCTAACCATAAATGTAACCTTAACCCTAACACTAACACTAACCATAACACTTACACTAACCCTAACACTAACATTGACCCTAATACTAAACCTAATCCTAACCCTAACCCTAACTCTTAACCCTAAAGCAAACCCTAACCCTAAGCCTAAACCTAACAAAAACACTAACACTAACACTAACACTAACCAGAAAACTAATCCTAACCCTATACTTAACTCTAAAACTAACCCTAAACCTAACCCTAACCCTAACATTTTCCCTTAACCTAATTCTAACCCTAATCCTAACACTTACCGTAAAACTAACCCTAACCATAACCCTCACCCTAACACTACTCTCAACCCTAACCCTTACATTAAAACTAACCCTAATCCTATCTCTAACCCTATCACTAACCCTAACCCTATACGTAAAAATAACACTAATCCTAACCCTAACTCTAACATTAACACTAACCCTAAACCTAAACTGAACCCTAAACCTAACTCTCATCCTATGTATAACCCTAAACCTAACACTAACCCTATTCCTAACACAAACTCTAACACTAAACCTAACACTAACCCATACCCAAAACCTAACCTTAATGCTAATCCTAACTGTAACCTTATCCCTAAACCTAACACTAACAAAATGATAACCCTAACCCAAACCATAACACTAAACCTAACCCTAAAAATAACCCTAACCCTAACCCTCACCATAAACCTGATTCTAAATCTAACACAAACCCTAACCCTAACACTAACACTAGCCCTATCCCTAACCCTAACCTAACCTTAACACTAACCCTAAATCTACCTTAAACCCTAACCCTAACACTAACACTAACCCTAAACCTTACCCTAAATCTAAACTTTAAACAAACCCTAACCTTAACCCTAATCCTAATGTAACCATAATCCTAACACAAACCTAACCTTAACCTGAATCCTAACCATAACAGAAACTCTAACCCTAACTGAAACCCTAACAGAAAACCTAATTACAAATATAAACTTAATCCTAACCCTAACTCTAACCCTATTATAAACCCAAACACTAACCCAAACACTAACATTAACTCTAACCCTAAACATAAACCAAACCCTAACCTTAAATCTAACCTTAACCCTAACCCTAACGCTAACCCTAACACTAAAAGTAACCCTATCCCCTACCAAAACCGTAAACTTTACCCTATTGCAAAAACTTATCTTAACCATAACCCGAAACCTAATGTTAACATTAACACTAAACCTAACCTTAACCATATCCCTAAAACAAATATTAACTTTAACCCTAAACCTAATCCTAACACTATACTTAACTCTAACCCTAACCCTAACCCTAATACTAATACTAATTTGAACCCTAACCCTAAAGATAACCCTAACACTAACCCTAACTCTGACCCTAATGCTACCCGAATCCTAAACATAAACGTAAACCTAACTCTAACCCTAAAACAAAACCTAACCCGAACCCGAACCTGATCCTTAACCCTAACTATAACCCTAACCTTAACTCTAACCACAACCCTTACTCGAACGCTAACCCTAACACTAAACCTAACACTAACACTAAACCTAACCCTAACACTGATCCTAAACTTAGCCCAAACTCGAACCCTAACCATAACAATAAACCTAAACCAACCCTAACTCTCACCCTACTGTAACCCTAATTCTAACACTAACCCTAACCCTAAACATGACACTAACTCTAATCCTAACCCTAATCCTAACCATAATTGTCAACGTAAACATAACCCTAACCCTAACCCTATCATTAACAAGAAACCTAACCCTAACCCTAAACATAACCCTAACTCTAAACCTAACCCTAAATCTAACCCTAACACTAACCCTATCCTTAAAATTAACAATAACCCTAACCCTAAGCCTCAAACTAAATCTAACCCTAACCCTAACACTAACACTAACCCTATCAATAACAGTAACACTAACATTAACAATAAACCTAAATCTAACACTAACACTAACCCCAGAACTAACCCTAACCCTAACCATAACACTAACCATAACCCTGGCACTAACACTAACTCTAAACCTTTCACTAACCCTAACACTATTCTTAACCCTAACCCTAACCCTAACCCCATCAGTAACACCAATCCTAAACCTAACCCTAGACCTAACACTCACGCTAAACCTAATCCTAACATGAACCCTAATGATAACCCTAGCACTAACCCCAACCATAAATATAACCCTAACCCTAAAGCTAAAACTAACCCTAAACTTATCCCTAACCCTAACACTAACCGTAACCATAATCCTAACCCTAACAGTAACTCTAACACAAAGTTTAACACTAACATTAACCCTAATCCAAAACCTAATTTTAAAAGTAAACCTAGGCCTAACCCTAACCCAAACCCTAACCCTAACTCAAACCCTAACCTAATCTTAACACTAACCCTAACCCTAACTCGTACCTTAATACCAAACCTAACCCTAACCCTAACCGTAACCATAACACTAAACCTAAACCTAATGCTAACCCTAACATTAACCCTAAATATATTCCTGAACCTAACACTATACCTAACCCTCACCTAACCCTAACACCAACCCTTACCTTAACCCTGACATTAATCCTAACTCTAACTCTAACCCTAACACTATGACGAACCTTAACACTAACCCTAACCCCAACTCTAACGCTAACACTAACCCTAAACCTAACACTAAACACTAAACCTAAATAACACTAACCCTAACAATAACACTAACTCTCACTCTAACCCTAGCAGAAAGCCTAACACTAACCCTAACCCTATAGTATCACTAAGCCTAACACTAACCCTTACGCAAAAAATAACACTAACACTAATCCTAACACTAAACCTAATCCTAAAGGTAACCCTAAAATTAAAAGAAAACCTAACACTAACCCTAACATTAACCCTAACACAAACTTTAAACCAAACCCTAACACTAAACCTAACCCTAAACCTAACACCCAAATTAACCCTAACACTAACCTAAACCTAACCCTAACTCTAACTGGAACCCTAAACCTAACAATAACCCTAACCCTAACACTAACCCTAATCCTAACACTATCCCTAAAACTAACACTAAACCTAACCATAATGCTAACCCTAACACTAAACCTAAACCTAATGCTAAGGTTAACCCTAACATTAACCCTATTTCTAAACCTAACTCTAAATATAACACTAACCCTAATCCTAACCCTAACTCTAACACTAACTGTAAACCTATCCCTAGCCCTAACACTATTGCTAAACATAACTCTAACACTAACACTAACACTAAAACTAACCCTAATCCTAACACGAAACCTAATGCTAACCTTAACAATAACCCTAACCCTAACCCTAAGCATAACCCTAATCCTAACACTAAACCTAAATCTAATCCTAACCCTAACTCTAACCCTAACACTAACACTAACACTAACCCTAACCCAACCCTAACCCTACCACTAACAATAACACTAACACTAACACTAATGCAAACCTAACACTAACTCTAAAATTATCCCTAACCCTAACCCTAACCCTAACATTAACCCTAACCCTAAACCAAACGCCAAATTTAACCCTAACACTAATCCTAACGTAATTTTAACCATAAAGCTAATGTAACACTAAACTTAACCCTAATCCTTACTTCAATTCTAAACCTAACCTTAAAACTAACCTAACCCTAAGCCTAACTCTAACCCTAACCCATACCCTAAAATTAATCTTAACCTTAACCCTAACCCTAACACTAAACTTAACACTAACCATAATCCTAACACTGACACTAACCCATGCCTAGTTCTATACCTAATACAATCCCTAACCCTAACACTTACCCTAATCCTAACACTAACACTAACACTAATTCTAATGTTAACCCTAACCCTAGTGATTACACTAACCCTAAACCTATGACGAACCATAACCCTTAGCCGAACACTAACCACAACCTTAACCCTAACCCTAACCATAACACTAACCCTAACCCTAACAATAAAACTAATCTTAACACTAAACCTAACCCCAAACTTAACACTAACCCTAAAGCAAACCCTAACACTAACACTAATCCTATCACTAAAACTAAACCTAATACTAACCTTAACCCAAACCCTAACCTTAACCCAAACCCTAACCCTAAACCTAAACCAAACCTAATCCTAAACCTTACCCTATACCTAAACCTTACCCTAACCTGAACACTAAACCTAACTCTAATCATAACCCAAAACCTAACCCTAACTCTAACACTAACCCTAAACCTAATCCTAACCTTAGCACTAACACTATTCCTAACCCTAACCCTAACACTAACATTAATTCTAACTCTAACCCTAACACAAATCCTAACCCAACCATAATCCTGAACCTAAGCTAACTCTAACCCTCACCCTTACCTAACCCTTACCCTATCCCTAACCCTAACAGTATAAAAAACCCTAACTCTAACCATAACACAGACACAACCATAACACAACACTAACTCTAACTGTAACACTAACTCTAATTGTAACCCTAATTCTAACTTTCACACTTACCCTAACCCTAACACGGAGCTTAAACCTAAACCAAACCCTAAACCTTCCACCAACCGTAACATTAACCCTATCACTAACAATAACCCTAACCCTAACTCTAACCCTAACCCTAACTATAAACCTAAAAAGAACCCTAACCCAAACCCTAACACTCACCTTAACCTAATCTTAAACCTAAACCTAAAACTACCCCTAACCCTAACACTAACACTAAACCTAATGCTAAACGTAAACCAACAACTAATCCTAACCCTAACTCTGAAGCTAACCCTAATCCTAACCATAACCCTAACCCTAAACCTAACCATTAGCTAAGCATAACCATATCCGTAACTGTAACTGTAACAATAAATCTAACCCTAAACCTAACCCAAATCCTAACTCTCACCCTCACACTAACCCTAAACCTAAACCTAACACTAAACTAACCCAAACCCTAACACTAAACCTAAACCTAACTATAACCCTAACCCATACTCTAACACCAAACCTAAACTAACCCTTACACTAGCACTAACACTAACCCTAACCCTAAACCCAAACCTAATATTAACACTTATTCTAACCCTTACACTAACACAAACCCTCACCCTATCCCTAACATTAAATTAACCCTAACCTTAACCTAACCCTATCTCTAACCCTAACATTAAACCTAATCCTAACCCTAAACCTAACTCTAACACTAACCCTATCCTAACCATAAAACTAACCTAAAACTAACAATAAGTCTATCCTTAACTCTAACCCTCACCCTAATCCTAAACATAACATTAACCCTAATCCTAAACCTAACACGAACACAAACGCTAATCCTAACCCGAACCTAACCATAAATTAAACTTCACCATAACCCTAACCCTAACATTAACACTAACACAAAACCTAAACCAACCACTAACTTTAAACTAACACTAACCCTAAACCTTCAGCTAACCCTAACCCTAACAATAAACCTAAACCCCACACTAACCCTAAACTTTCACCTAACACTAACCCTAACCCTAAGGTAACACTATTCCTAACCCTAACCATAACCCATAACACTAACCCTAACCTTAACATAAACTCTAACATTAACCCTTACCCTAACCTTAATACTTACCCTAACCCTAAGCCTAACCCGAACCCTAACACTAACACAAACACTAACCCTAACCCTAACCCTTATACTAATGCTAACACTAATCCTAAACCTAACCCTAAGTCTAACACTAACCCTAAAATTAACCCTAATCCTAATCCAAACCCTATAGCTAACCCTAACTGTAACCCTAACCCTAACCTTCACCCTAACCCTAACCCAAACTTATAACTAACCCTAACCCTAACACTAACCCTAAACAAAACACTAACACTAGTCCTAAACCTAACACTAACCCTACTCTAACCCTAACTTTAACCCTAACCATAAACCTAAACCTAACTCGGACGCTAACCCTAACATGAATTCTAACCCTAATCCTAACACTAATTTAACCCTAACACTAACCCTAACACAAACACTAAACCTAAAGCTAACCCTAACACTAACCCTAAACCTAACCCTAATCCTAAGCCAAACCTAACTTTAACCCTAGTCCTAAAACTTATTGTAACCCAAAATATAACACTAACCATAAACCCAACAGAAACCCTATCCCTAAACCTAACTCTAACCCGAACTCTAACACTAACACTAAACCTAACCCTAACACTAAAACTAACACTAATTGTAACCACAACCCTAACCCTAACCTAAAAACTTACTCTAACCCTAATTTTAACCCTAAACCTAACATTAAATGTAACCCTAACTGTAACACTAACCCTAACCCTATCCCTAACCTTAACCAAAATTCTAACCCCAACCCTAACTCTAACCCTAACCCTAACCATAACAAAAACCGTAGCCCTAACCCTAGCAATAATCATAACTGAAACCTAACCCTAACCAAAACCTAACACTAACCAAACTCTTACCCTATCCCTAACACTAACCCTAACCCTATCCCTAACAGAAACCCTACCCTAAACCTAACCCTAATGGTAAGAAAAAGCTAAACCCTAAACTTAACGATAATACTAAACATTAAATTATCTCTAACCCTAACACTTAACCTGTAACTAAACTTAACCCAAACACTAACTATAATACTATCCCTAACCCTAAAACTAACCCAAACACAAACCCTAACCCTAACCCAACACTAAGTCTAACCCTAACCCTAACCCTACCCTAACACTAACTCTGAACCTCAACTTAACCCTAACCCTAACACTAACCCTAACCCTATTTCTAACACTATGTCTAACCTAACTCTAACACTAACACAAACACTAATACTAACACCAGCCATAACCTGAAATGTAACACTAACCCTAATCATAAACCTAACCCTAAACCTAACATTAACACTAACCCTAACCCTAACCCTAACCCTAACACTAAACATCACACTAAACTTAACCCTAACAGTAACCCTACACCTAACTCTAACTCTAACACTAACTCTAAAAATAACCATAACCCTAATACTAAGCCTAATACTAATTGTAACCCTAACCCTAAATCTAAGACTAAAGGAATCCTAACCCTATCCATAACATACATTAACCCTAACACTAACACTAACACTAACACTAACCCTAACCCTAATATAACCCTAATCCTAACTCTAAAAAAACCCTAACCCAAACCATAACCTTAAGCTAACTTTACCCTAACCCTAATCCTTACATAACAATAACCCGAACCCTAAATCTAACCCTAACATTAATTTAAACCTAAATCTTAACACTAAGCCTTACCCAAACTCTAACACGATACTAACCCTTACCATAACCCTATCCCTAAACCTAACTCTAACCTTAACCTTAATCATATCCTAACCCTAAACTAACCCTAACCCTAACTTTAACCCTAAAACTAAACCTAAGCCTCACTCTAACCCTAATACTAACCATAAAACTGTCCCTAACACTAACCCTAACACAAACCCTAAATCTAATGCTAACCCTATAACAAACGATAACCGTAACGTTAACACTAATACTAACACTAACCTTAAAGCTAAAACTAACCCTAAGACTAACCCTAACCCTAACCCTGACTTTTAACCTAAACCATAACCCTAACCCTAAATATAACTTTTACCTAAACATAACCCTAACCTTAATGGTAACCCTAACAATAACCCCAACCCTAACCCAAAACCTAACCCTAACACTCACCCTAACCCTAACTGTAATGTAACCATAACCATAAGCCTGACCCTAATCCTAATTCTAACAAAAACCCTAACCCTAACTGTAATGTAACCATAACCATAAGCCTGACCCTAACCCTAATTCTAACACAAACCCTAACCCAAACCATAACACTAAACCTAACCTAACCCTAACCCTAACCCTTACCTAAACCTAAACTTAACCCTCACCCAAACCCTAACCCTAACCTGTTCCCTAACACTAATGCTAAACCTAATACTAACCCTAATTCACACCCTGAAACTAACCCTAAAACTAACTGAAACCCAAACCCAAACACTAACACTAACCCTAACCCTAAACCTAACCTTAACACTAACCCTAACACTAACCCTAAATCTAACACTAACCCTAACTCTAACCCTAACACCAACCTTACCCTAACCATAACACTAACACTAACAGTTAACCTATTACTAAACCTAAACTTAAACGTATCCCTAACTCTAACCCGAACACTAACCTAACACTAACAGTAACTTTAACCCTATGTATAACCCTCGACCTAAACCTAAACCTAACACTAACCCTAACCTTATACCTAACACAAAACCTAACCCTAATCCTAACCCGAACACAACCCTAACACTAACCCTGTCCATAACACTGACCCTAACCATAACAATAACATTAACCCTAAACTAAACACTAACCTTAAACTAACACTAACCCTAACCCTAACCAAAACCTAATCCTAACCGTAAAGCTAACCCTCACCCTGACACTAACCTTGAGCCTCACCCTAACCCTAACAATAAACCAAACACTAACCCAAACACAAATAATAAACCTAACCTGAATGCTAATTTTAACTGTAACACTACTCCTAATCCTAAACCTAATGCTGAATATAACCATAACCCTAAACCTAACCCTAACACTTACCCTAACCTTACCCTAAACCTAAACCTAATCCTAACACAAAACCTAACCTTAATCCTAACACTATCCATAAATCTAACCCTAACCCTAAATTAACCCACACCCTAATCCTAACAATAACCTTAACCCTTAACCTAACACAAACCCTAACTCTAAATCTTATCCTAACCCCAAAACTAACCCTAACACTAGACTAATCATAAAACTAGCCATTACCATAACCATAGCTCTCAGATTACTCATAAACCTAACACTAGCCCTAAACTTCACACAAAACCTAGCCCTAATTGTAGCCCTAAACCTAACCCTAAGCATAACCCTAAACTTAAACCTAGCCCTAACCCTAACCCTAAAGTGTTAGGATTAGGGCTCGATTTAGCATTAGGGTTAAGGTTACATTTAGGGTAATGATACTTTTAGGGCTAGGGTTCAGGTTAGGTTTAGTGTAATAGAGAGGTTATTTTTAAGGATAGTGCTAGGGTCAGGCTGAGGATTATAATTAGGGTTAGTGTTTGGGTTTGGGTAATGGATAGGGTAGAGCTAGGGTTAGGGCTAGGTTTATGGCTAGAGTCAGGGTTAGGGATAGGGTTAGGTTTAGGGTAAGGGTTAGGGCTAGGTTTAGGGTTCGAGTTAGGATTAAAGCTAGGATTGGGTCTTGGATTAGGGCTAGGTTTTTGGTTACATTAGGGCTCTTCTTAGGGATACGGCTAATGTAAGAACTAAGGTTATGATTAGGGCTAGTTTTAGGGTTACATTTAGGACTAAGTCTAGTTTTAGGATTAGGTTTATGTTTAGGGTGATATTTTGAACTAGGGTTAGTGTTAGGGTTAGAGTCAGTGTGTCACGTTTTGTTTTACGGTAAGGGATAGGACTCAAATTAGGGGTGGGCTTAGGGCTAGATGTAGGGTTAGGATTTGGTTTAGGTTAAGGTTTAGGTTAGTCCTATGGCTCGGTTTTGTTTTAGGATTAAAGCTAAAGTTAATGGTAATTTTATGATTGGCCTTAGTGTTATTGCTATTGATAGGGTGAGTTTAGGAGTAGGAGTAGATTTAGAGTTATGGTTAATTCTAGGGTTAGGGCTATGGCTAGTGTTAGAGCTAAGATTAGGGCTAGTGTTTTGGTTATGCTAAAGGATAGGGTTAGAACTAGGAATAGGTCTATGTCAAGAGTTAGAGTTAGTCTTAGGTCTAGAGTTTGGGTTAGGGTTAGGGCTAAATTAGGGCTAGGAATAGGTCTAAGGTTAGTGTAAGGCTTAGGCCTAGGATTAGTGCTATGTTTATGGTTAGGTTTAGGAGAAGGGATGCCTGTTTGATTTCCACCTCCATTTCCATTTACCCATAGGTGTCAAAATGAAGTGAAACCTTAAAATACAAAGTGTTCATGATAGTGAACCATTGAATTGAGAAGAACATACCTTGGGAGCATACTAAGGCTAGATAAAAGATGACTCCTCCCCAGTATCAAACAAATTTGAACAAAATTAATTCTCACCCTATCATTACCTCTAACCCTAGCCCTAGCCGTAACACTAAACCTAACATTAACCCTAACCTGATTAGAGAACCATTGATCCTAGAATTCCCACACTTGGGGAGCCTTGTGGGGCAAGCATAGTGATGAATCCTATGCAACATCAAACAAATCTGATCAAATAATTATGGAAGGTATTTCAATGCATGTATATTTCCCTGCTTTCTCCTAAAGGGCTCTTGGATACAGTTGTTTTTGCATGCTTAAGCATAGGCCTACTTTTACAAGGAACATACCAGAGTCCCTAGAGAGAACTGATTGAGTGTGTGAAGTTACAAGCAGCTAGCACAAACCCTGTTTGATTTTCAACTCCATTAACTTTCCCGTATAGGTCAAAATGAAGTGAAATCTTAAAATAAAAAAAAAAATGTTCCTGACAGCAAACTTGTGAATGGAGAAGGCATAAATCTCGGGAACAGAGTAAATCTAGCTGAAAGATAAATCCTGCCAAGTATCAAAGAAATTTGAATAAAACTAACTCTATACCTAACACTAACTCTAACCCTAGCTCTTCCCATAACCCTAACATTTTTATGAAACATTTGACCATAGAATTTCCAAACTTGGGCAGCCTAGTGGGGCAAGCTAAGGGATGAATGCTGTGCAATATCAAAGAAATCTGTCCAAAAATTTGATGGAGTATATCAGTACATGCATATTTCCCTGTTATCTCCTAAAGGACTCTTGGAAAAAGTTGTTTTTACATGCTTCAGCTTAGGCCTACTGTCACAAGAACAAACCAGAGATTGCTCACAGAGAATTGATGGAGTGTGAAGTTTCAAGCAGCTAGCACCAATGCTGTTTGATTTTCAGCTCCATTTACATTTACATGTATAGGACAAAATGAACTGAAACTTTAAAATACAAACTGTTCCTTACAGCGAACCATTGAACCTAGGAGGCTCAAAAAAGATAGAGTATAGTAAGGATAGGAGAAAAATGAATCCTGCCCAGTATCAAAGAATTTGAAAAAAAGTAACTCTAATCCTAATACTAGCTCTAACACTAGCCCCAAGACTATCCTTAACACAAACCCTAACCTGATTGAAAAACTGATGATCCTAGAAGTCCAAAACTTGGGGAGACTAGTGGGATAAGCTCTCAGATGAATCCTATGCAGTATCAAAGAAATATGACCAAATAATTGAGGTGGTATTTCAGTTCATGCATATTTCTCTGTTTTCTGCTAAAGAGCTCTCAGATAAAGTTGTTTTTGCCATCTTCATTTTAGGGCTACTTTCACAAGGAACAAACCAGAGAGTTCCCACAGAGAACTGATTCAGTGTTTGAAGTTTCAAGCAGCTAGAACGAACCCGGTTTGATTTCAACCTCCATTTTAATTTACCTATATAGGTCAATATGAAGTGAAACCTTAAAATACAGAGTGTCCCTGTTAGTGAACCTTTGAAATGAGAAGGCCCAAACCTGAGGAATATATTAAGGATAGGTAAAAGATGACTCCTTCCAAGTATCAAAGAAATTTGGACAAAACTTACTCTCACCCTAACACTACATCTAACCCTATCTCTAACCCTGGAACTAACACTAACCCTAACCTGATTAGAGAACCATTGATCCTAGAAGTCCCACACTTGGAGAGCTTTGTGGGGAAAGCTAAATAATGAATCCTATTTAGTATCAAACAAATCTGACAAAATAATTATGACAGGAATTTCAGAGCATGCATATTCCCTGCTTTCTCCTAAAGGACTCTCAGATAAAGTTATTTTGCATGCTTCAGCTTAGGCCTACACTCACAAAGAACTGAGGCTGTGTGTGCAGTTTCAAGCAGCTAGCATAAACTCTGTTTGATTTCCAGGTTCATTTACATTTACTCGCATAGGTCAAAATGAAGTAAAATGAAAACCTTAACTATTTCGGACACCAAACTGTTGAACCAAAAGGCCTAAATCTGGGAAACAGAGTAAGGTTAGTTAAAGATGAATCCTGGATTGTATTAAAGAAATTTGAATAAAGTAACTCTAACCCTAATACTACCTCTATACTGAGCCCTAATCCTAACCCTAAACATTAACATAGCCCTATCCCTAACCCTAACTTTAACCCTAATTTTAACTGTAACCAATGCCCAAACCCTAGCTCTAATTCTATCCGTTACCATAACTAACCCTAACCCTAATGCTAAATGTAGCCCTAACCCTAACATTCACCCTAGACCTACTCTAATCCTAACCCTCGTCTTAGCCCTAAATCTAGCTCCAACCATAACACTTAACCTAAACCTAACCCTAACCCTAGGCCTAACTCTAACCCTAACCCTAACCTTAACACTAGCCCTAATCCTAACCATAAACATAGCCCTAAACCTAGCTGTAATCCTATCTTTTACCCTAAACTTAAGCCTAACCCAAATACTAACAATAGGACTAAACCTAACTGTATAGCTATCCCTAAGGCTATTCAAAACCCTAAACCTATCCTGAACCTTAAACCTAATCATATCCATTACACTGAACCTAATACTAATTCGAGTCTTAACTCTAAACCTTAATTGAAACCAATCCCTAATCCTGACCCTGACCGTATTAACACACCTAGCTCTAAACCTGACCTTTATCCTAAACCTAACCCTTACAGTAGACCTATACATAACCAAACCCTACAACTAAACTGTAATGCTAGACCTTGTATTAGCCCTAGGCTTAATCCCAGCCCTAGCCCTAACACAAACCCTCATCCAAGCCATAAACCTAGCCTTAATACTAACCCTCATCCTAACCCTAACCCAAGAACTAATCCTAACCATAACCCTAGCCCGAACCTTAAATGTAACTGTATCCATTACCCTAAATATAACCCTTATCCTAATGCTAACCCTAGGACTAAACCTAACCCTATCACTATCCACAAAACTATCAACTACCCTAAACCTAAGATGAACCCTAAACCTAACCCTATCTTTACCCTAACCTAATTCGAGCTGTAACTCTAAACTCAAACATAAACCAAGCCCTAACACTGACCCTGGCCCTAATATTCCCCTAGCTCTACATGACTCTGAACCTCTACTTAAACCTTACAATAGACCTAGCCATAAACCTTTCCCTAAAACTATCCCTAACTGTAACCCTAGACCTGACATTAGCCCTAGCCATAATCCTAGCCCCAACCCTAACACAAACCCTCATCCGAGCTCTAAACCTAGCCTTAATCCTAACCCTCACCCTAACCCTAACCCAAGACCTAATCCTAACCATAACCCTAGCCCTAAACTTAACTCCATCTGTATCCATTACCCTAAACATAACTCTTATCCTAATGATAACCCTAGGACTAAACCTAACCCTATCACTATCCCCAAAACTATCAATTACCCTAAACCTAACCTGAACCCTAAACCTAACTGGTAAACATTTCCCTAAAACTATTGCTAACTGTAACCCTAGACCTGATATTAGTCCTAGACATAATTCTAGCCTAAACCCTAACAGAAACCCTAGCTCTTATCCTAGCCCTAAACATATCCTTAATTACAATTCTAACCCAAACTCCAGGCCTAACCCTGACAATAACCCTAGCCCTAAATTAGCCCTATCCCTAGCCTTAGTCATAAGACTAACTCTAACTCTCACAAGAGACCTTTCACTTGTTCTAACCCTTACCATAACCCTAACCCTAGCCCCAACCCTAGCCCTAACCCTTGCCATATCCTTTGCACTAGCACTAACCTTAGACAAAACCTAACTGTAAATCGAGCCCTAAAACGAAGACTATGCCAAACCCTAACACTAGTCCAAACCATGTCACTAATCCTAAAACTAGCCCTAACCCTAGCCCTAGCCCTAAAACAAAACTGAGCTATAGCTATAACCCTAACCCTTCATCTAAACAAAACTCCAACCTTAAACTTAGCCCTAACCCTAACCCTAATATGAGTTGTAAGCTGAACCCTTAAACTAACTCTGAATCTGACACTGCCCCTAACACTAATAGCTCTAAACATTACCCTAACCCTAAACCTAACCCTAACAATAACTCTAGCCCTAAAACCCTAAAACTAGCCCTAAACTTCACCCAAGAACTTACATTAGCCCTATCCCTAACTTAACCCAAAACTTTTCCCTAATCCTAGCTTTAACCCTAACCCTATTCATAACCATAAACCTAGCCCTAAACCAATCTCTAACTCTATCCATTACCATAACTATAACCATAACCCTAATGCTAACCCTAGGCATGAACCTAAACCTATCCCTAATCTTATCCCAATCTATTACCCTGAACCAAACCTGAACCTAAACTTAACCCTATCATTACCCTAACCCTAACACTAACACTAATTCAAGCCCTAACTTTAAACCTTAACCTATCCCAAACCCTAACCCTGACCTTGACCCTAAGAAAACCCTTAGCTCTAAACTTGAACATAACGCTACACATAACCCTTACCCAAGACATAGCCATAATCCTAACCCTAAAACTAACTTAAATCATAATTCTGGACCTGAAATTAATGCTAGCCCTAATCCTAGTCCTAAACCTAAAACAAACTGTAGCCCTCATCCTAGCCCTAAACCTAGCTTTAATCATGACCCTAACCCTAAACCCAACCCTATCCCTAACCCAAAAATTCTAACCCTCACCCTACCTCTATACCTAGTTATAATGCCATCGTGTACCCTAAACTTAACCCTAACCCTAACCCTAACTCTAGGCTTAAGCCAAACAGTAAACCTAGCCCTAATCCTAGCACTAATTTAGCCCTACCTCTAACCATAACACTACCCCTAGCCCTAAGAGTCACTCTAACTCTCACCCTATACCTATCCCTAATTCTACCCTATCCCTTACTGTAACCCTATCCCTATCCCTAACCCTTGCCCTATGCTTAGTCCCAGCCCTAAACCTCGATCTAACTCCAAATCTAACCCTAACACTAAGCCTAAGCTTAACACTTGCACTATCCCTAAACCTAACCCTAGGACTTAACCAAAACCAAGCAATAGCCCTAACCCTAAACATTAACTGAAACCAAACCCTAACACTAAACCTAGACCTATCCCTAGCCCTAATTTGAGTTCTAACACTAACTTTCAAACTAACACTGACCCTGACTCATATCCTAACACTCAACCTAGCTCTAAACACCACCCTCACCTTAAACCAAAGGCTAAGAATAACCCTAACAATAATTCGAGTCCTATCCCTAACCCTAAAACGAACCCTGACCTGACTCTTATCCTAACACAAACCCTAGCTATAAATGTCACCCTAAACTTAAACCTAACCTAACACTAAACTTAACCATAACACAAAAACTAACCTAAATTTCACCCTAGTTCTTACATTAGCAATGGCCCTAAACCTATCCCTAACCCTAACACAAAAACTAGCCCTAATCCAAACCCTAAACCTAAATTTAGCCATAACTCCAACCCTAACTATAGCCCTAACTCTAGCTCTAAACCAATTCCTTACCCTTAGCAAAACCCTAAACCTAAGGGTAACCCTAGACCGATCCCTAATCCTTAGGCTAACCAAAACCCTAACTCTATTAATAGCACTAACCCTAGCTCTCATTCTGGCTCTAACACTATCCCAAATTCTAACCCTTACCCTGACCCTTATACTGACCCTACCACTATTCCTAGGTCGAACTCTAACCCTAACTCTAACCCAAAACCTATGGAAATCATACTCCTAGATCTGACCCTGAAGCTATCTCCAAGCCTAGCCCTAAACATAGCTCAGAACCTAACCCTTACGCTAAACATAACCCTAAACCTAACCATAGTTCTAACCCTCACCCTAACCCTAACTCAAGGCCTAATCCTAACCATAACCCTAGCACTAACCTTCACTCTAACTATATCCATTACCCTAAACATTACCTTACCCTAATGCTAACCCTAGGCCGAACCCTAACCTTATCACTATCCCCCAAACTGTCAATTACCCTTAACCTAACCTGAACCCTAATCCTCACCTTATCATTAACCTAATGCTAGCTGGAGCACTAAACCTAAATTCAAACCTAAACCAAAGCCCAAAACTGACCCTGATATTAATAATTCCCCTGGCTTTAAACCCATTACCCTATACCTAAACTTTACACTAGACTTAGACATAAAGCTAAGCCTAAAACTATCCATAACCATAAGTGTAGACCTGACTTTAGCCCTAGCCATAATCCTAGCCCTAACGCTAGCACAAACCATGGTCCTTATCCTAGCCCTAAACATAGCCTTAATTATAACCTTAACCCTAACCCTAGGCCTAAACCTAACACCAAACATACCCCTAATCTTAGCCCTAATTTAGCCCTATCCCTAACCCTAACCCAAACCCTATCCCAAAGATTAACTCTAACTCTAACAGTAGTCCTAACTCTAGTTCTAACCCTATACATTATTGGAAGCCTAATCCTAGCCTGAACCGTAGGTCTAACCCTATCCCTGTTCCTATCCGTGGCCATAACCCTAGATCTAAACCTAACTATAAATCTAATCCTAACAATAAGCCTAAGCCTAAACCTAACCCTAGTCCTAACCCTAAGGCTAATCCTAAAACTAGCCCTAACCCTAGCCCTAGCACTAAAACAAAACTGAGCCATAGAACTAACTCTAATCCTTAACATAAACCAAGCCCTAATCCTACACCTAGCCCTAACCCTAGCAATAATTCGAGTCTTAAACCGAACCCTAAAACTAATCCTCACCTTGACTCTGACCTTAACACTAACCCTAGGTCTAAACATCACACTAACCCTAAACCTAAACCTAACACTAGACCTAGTCCTAACCCCTAACACGAAAATTAGCCCTAATCATAATCCTAGAACTTACATCAGGTGTAATCCCAACCCTAGCCCTAACTTAACCCAAATCCTAGCCCTATTCTGAGCCCTAACCAGAGCTTTAACCCTAAACCTAACTCTAACCCTATCACTAATTGTAACCATAGCCCTAGCTGTAACCCTAGCTCTAACCCTATCCATTACCCTAACCATAACCCTAACCCTAATGCTAACGCTCGTCCTAACCCTAATCCTTAGCCTAACTTCAACTCTAACCATATTACTAGTCTTGACCCTAGTCCTCATTCTACCTCTAAACCTAACCCTGACCCTCATCTAACCCTAAAAGTAACCCTAGGTATAAACCTGACCCTAAAACTAAACCAAAACCTATCACTAGACCTACAGGTAACCCTATACTTATGCTGAAACATAACACTACACTAAGACCCAAAGCTAATCCTAAATATAGCTTTAAGTCTAGCCCTAGACCTAAACAAAATCCTAGCATTAGCCCTAACAATAACCCTTAACCTAAACCAAACACTTACCTATCCCTAGACTTAACTCTAGTCTAAATTCTTGCTTTAACCCTAAACTTAACTCTATCCTGAACCTTGACTCTGACCCTAACCTTTAAACTAGCTTTAAACCTGACACTAACCCAAAACCTACATCTAACAATAGAACTAGCTTTAACCCCAATCCAAAAACTAGCCCTAAACATAACCCTAACTTTTACATTACCCATAGTCCTAACCCTAGCCCTAAACCTAACACAAAACCTAGAGCTAATCCCAGGCCTAAACTTAGCTCTAAGCATAAAATTAAGCCTAGCCCTAACCCAAACCCTAATTCTAACCCTAACCCTCTCCTTAGACCTAACCCTAGCTCAAAGCCTAACCCTTACACTAAACCTAACCCTAGCCCTATCCTAAAACATAGTCCTAACACTCGCCCTAATCCTAACTTTAACCCTAGCCCAAACATTAGCTCTAACCATATCCATTACACTAACTTTAACCCTAACCCTAATTAAAACCCTATCCCTAACACTAAACCGAACTCTAACCATAATCTTGAACTTAGAACTAAACCTAAACGTAACCTTCACACTAGCTCTAACCCTAGATGAAACACTAACCCTTATCTTAACCTAACCATAACATTAACCCTAAACTAACACTTCCCCTAACCCTAACACTTACCCTAAACCAAAACCTACCCTATCCCTAAACCTAACCCTAATACTAGACTTAATCCCAACCATAATTTAGCCCTAACCCTAGCTCTAAAACTATCCATTACAATAACCATAACCCTAATCCTAATGCTAACTCTAACCTGATCGCTGAAACCTAACCCATACCTTACCTTAAACCTTAACTAAAACCCAAAGTAAACCCTTCCATTACCTTAACTCTAAACCTAATCCTAATGCTAGTTCGAGCCCTAACCACTTAACTTTAACATAAACCAAACACTAACCCTGACCCTGACCGTGACACTCATAATTCTAGCACTACAGCTGACCTTTAACCTAAAATTAACCCTTACACTCAACTAGCCATAACCTAATCCTAAAACTATCCTTAACCATAACCCTGGACTTGATATTATCTCTAGCCCGAGACCTACCCCTAACCCTATCAGGATACCTACCCCTCATTCTAGATTTTATCCTAGCCTTAATCCTAAAATGAACCATAACCCTAGGCCTAATACTAATTCTAACCATCACCCTAGCCCTAAACCTAGCAATAACCCCACTCATTCCCCTAAACTTAACCCTAACCACAGTGCTAACCCTAACCCTAGCCCAACCAGGAGGCTTAACACTAACACTAAACCTAGTCCTAATCCTAGCCCTAATTTAGACCTAACCCTAACCCTCACCCTAAGCCTAATCCTAAGAATAACTCTAATTCTCACCCTAGACATATCCCTAGTTCTAACCATAATCCTTACCATAACCCTAATCCTAGCCCTAACCCTAGCATGAGCCCTAACCCTAGATCAACCCTAACTCTAAATCTAACCCTAATCCTAAGCCTAAACTTCACTCTAACACTAGCCCTAACCCTGATACTAATCCAAAATCTAGCCTTAACCCTAACCTAGCCCAAAAACAAAACTGAGCCATAGCCCTAATCTAACTCTTAACCTATACCAAAACCTAATCCTACACCTAGCACTAACTTTAGCCCTAATTCGAGTCCTAAACCTAACACTAAAACTAACCCTGACCCTGACACGGACCCGAAATATAACCCTTGCTCTAAACATCACCCTAACCCTAACCCTAAAACTGGCACAAATTGTAACACTAGTTCATACATTAGCCATATCCCTAACCCTAGCCATAACCAAAACGAAATCCTAGCCCTTATTTGAGACTTAACCCTAGTTTTAAACCTAATCCTAACCCCAACCTAGCCCTAAATCTACCCCTAACCATAGCCAGAATCCTAACCATAACCTTAAATAACCTTATCACTAGCTCTAACCCTACCCATTACCCTAACACTAAACATAACCCTAATATTAACCCTAGGCATAACCCCAACCTTATTGCTAACCCTAACCTTATTCATTAACATAAACCTAACCTGAACCCTAAACCTAACCCTATCATTACCCTAACCCTAACGCTAATGCTAATTTGAGCCCTAATCCTAAACATAACCTAAGCCAATCCCTAATTCTGACCCTTCCCGTAATAATATAACTAGCTCTAACCCTGACCCTACCCCTAAACCTAACCCTTATGCTAGAACTAGCCATAAACCTAACCCTAAAACTACTCCTAATGTAACCATAGTCCTGATATTTGCCCTAGCTGTAATCCTAGCCCTAACCTTAACACAAACCATAGCCCAAACCTTAACCCTAACCCTATCCCTAGTCCTAATCCTATCCAGAACCCTAGCCCTAAACTTAGCTCTAACCCTATCAATTACCCTAAACATAGCCCTAATTCTAATGCTAAACCTAGGTCTAAATCTAACCCTATGCCTAACCGTAACTCTATCCATTATGCTAAACCTAACCTGAACCATAAACCTAACCCTATCATTACACTAACACAAACCCTAATGCTAATTTGAGCCCTAACCCTAAACTCTAACCTAAACGAAACCTGAAACATGACCCTGACCCTAATAATACCCCTAGCTCTAAATTTAACCCTTACCCTAAATCTAACACTTACACTAAACATAACCATAAACCTAACCCTAAAACTATCCCTAACCCTAACCCTAGAACTGGCATTTGCCCTAACACTAATCCTAGCCCTAACCAAAACACAAACCCTAGTCCTTAACCTAGTCTTAATCATAACTCTAACTAAACCCTAGCCCTAACCCCGGTTCTAACCTTCGTCCTATCCCTAAACCTAGCTCTAACCCCATCATTTACACTAAACCTAACCCTAAGCCCAAAACTAAACCTAGGCCTGAACATAAACATAAACCTAGCCTTATTCCTAGCCCTAATTAAGCCCTAAACCTAAAGAAACTCTCAGCCTAGCCCTAAGACTAACTCTCACTCTCGCCCTAGCCCTATCCCTAGTTCTAACCCTATTTTTATCATAACCTTAATCCTACTATAAACCGAGAACTAATGCTAGCCATATCCTTAGCCCTAGACCTAACTCTAGATCTAATCCTAACTCTAAATCTAACTCTAAACCTAACCTTAACACTAGTCCTAAACCGAATGCTAATCTTAAAACTAGTTCTAACCATAGCCCTAGCCCTAAAACAAAATCGAGCCATAGCCCTAACTTTAAAGCTTAACCTAAACCAAAACGTAACCCTACACCTAGCCCTAAACCTAGCCCTAATTCGAGTCTAAACCCTAACCCTAAAACTACCCCTGACTTTAATTTTGACCCTAAAACTATCCTTAGCTCTAAACATCACCCCAACATTAAACCTAACCCTAACACTAGACCTAGTCCTAACCCCAATCTTATAACGAGTGCAAATCATAACTCTACTACAAACATTGGCAGTAACTCTAAACCTAGCCCTATCTCTAACCAAAACCTAGCCCTAATCCAAAACCTAACACTAACTTTAACCCTAAAACTAATCCTAACACTAGCCCTAACACTACCCTAAATGTAGCCCTAAATCTAGGTCTAATCCTATCACTTTCTCTAAGACAATCCTAACCCTAATGCAAACCCTAGGCCTAACCCTAATCCTATTACTAGTCCTAACCCTAGCCCTCATTCTACCTCTAACCATAACTCAAACCTGACACTTATTCTTAACCTAATGTTAACCATAGGTCTAAACCGGACCTTAACCCTATACTGAACCCTAACACTAGCACTAGAAATAAACCTATTCCTAAACCAAACCCTAACACTAGCCCTAGACCTAAACGTAATCCTAAATCTAGACATATCTCTAGCCCTAGACATAAACAATACCAAGCCCTAGCCCTAATAATAAACCTTAACCTAACCCAAACACTAACCCTACCCCTAGACCTAACCCTAGTGATAATTCTGGCTTTAACCCTAAAGCTAACTCTAACCTGAACACTGACCCTGACCCTAACATTAACTCTAACTCTACACATCACAATTACACTAACCCTAACCCTAACACGTGACCTAGCCATAACACAAACCCAAAAACTGGCCCTATCATAACCCTAGTTCGTACATTAGCTGTAACCCTAACACTAGCCCTAACATAACCCAAATTAGCCCTAATCCAAGTGCTAACCCTAGCTTTAACCCTAACACTAACCCTAGCTGTAAGCCAATCCCTAATCCTTGCCCTATACCTAAATCTTATCCTATTTGTTACCTTAAGCCAAACCCTAAACATAATGCTAACCCCGGTCCTAACCCTAATTCATAGCCTAACCCAAACCATAACCCTATTACTAGTCCTAACCCTAGCCCTCATTCTAACTCTAACCATAACCCAAACATTAATCCTAACCCTGAAACTTATACTGACCCTAACACTAACCATAGGTCTAAAACTGATGCTAACCCGAATCCGAACCCTAACATTAGCCCTACCGGTAATCCTATACATAAACCTAAACCTAACACTAGTCCTAGACCTAAACCTAATCATAAATCTGGCCATAACTCTAGCCCTAGACTGGAACAACAAACTTCCCCTAGCCCTAACGATTACCCTTAACATACCCAAACACTAACCCTACTTCTAGACCTAACCCTAGTCCTAAATCTGGCACTAACCCCAACACTCACTCTAACCTAAACACTGACACTGACGCTAACATAAACCTACCTCCAAAGCTCACCCTAACTCAAAACCTAATTCTAACACTACACCTAGCCATAACCCTAACACTAAAAATAGCCCTAATCATAATCCTAGCTCTTAACTACCCACGGTCCTAACCCCAAGCCTAAAGTAACACAAAACCTAGCCCTAATCCTAGGCCTAAATCTAGCCCGAAGTGTAATGCTAAACTAACCCTAGCCCTAACCCAAACCTAACACTCCTCTTAGAACTAACCCTAGCTCAAAGCCTAAACTTTACCCTAAACATAATCCTATCCCTATCCCAATCCCTAATCTAACCCTAACCCTAATCCTAACCTAAACCATAGCCCTAACCATAGCTCTAATTCTATACACTACCCTAACCCTAGCCCTAATCCTAACCATAACCCTAGCCCTAAACTTAGCTCTAAACTTATCCATTACCCTAACCATAATCCTAACCCTAATTCTAACCCTAGGCTTAACCCTAACCCTATCACAATCCCTAAACCTATCCATTACCCTAAAACTAATCTGTAAACTAATCCTAAGCCAATTCATTACCCTAATGTTAACTCTAACCCTATCTAATTAAAGCCCTAAACCTAAACCTTAACCTAAACTGAACCATAAGCCATTCCCTGACCTTAATAATACATCTAGCTCTAAACTTGACCCTTACCCTAAATCTAACCCTTACAGTAGACCTAACCATAAACATAACCCTAAATCTATCCCTAACCGTAAACCTAGACTTAACCCTAGACACTTACCCTTACAAAAACCCTATCTTCAAACCTTATCCTAACCAAAAACTAACCTGAACACTAGACAAACCCTAAATCTACTACTAACCCTAGCCCTCATTCTAGCTCTAACCATAACTCAAACCAGACACTTATTCTGACCCTTATGATAACTGTATGTCTAAACCGGATCCAAACCCTATACAGAACCCTAACACTAGCACTAGAATAAACCTATTCCTAAACCTAACCCTAGCAATAGCCCTAGACCTAAACATAATCCTAAATCTAGCCATATCTCTAGCCCTAGATATAAACAAAAACCTAGCCCTAGCCCTAATAATAAACCTTAACCTAACCCAAACACTAACCCTACCCATAGACCTAACCCAAGTGATAATTCTAGCTTTAATCATAAAGCTAACTCTAACCTGAACACTGACCCTGACCCTAACACTAACTCTAGCTCTAAACATCATACTAACACTAATCCTAATCCTAACACATGACCTAGCCGTAACACTAACCCCAAAACTGGCACTAATCATAATGCTAGTTTGTACATTAGCTGTAGCCCTATAACTAGCCCTAACCTAACCCAAAACCTGGCCCTTATTTGAGCGCTAACCTTAGATTTAACCCTAACACTAACCCTAGCCATAATCCAGTCCCTAACACTTCGTAACCCTAACCCTAGCTCTTATCCTATTTGTTACCTTAAGCCAAACCCTAAACCTAATGCTTGTTAAGAGCCAAGTATATGATGCATGGCATTTTTGGTTGAAAGGTGATGCCAGCTAGCCATTGAGATGATATGATTATGTTAAGATTTGCATTCATATGGATATTGGACTCCTGCCGTTCACCTAGGCAGGCTATGGGACTCCTGGAGAGTTCCCATTGGTTGGGGAAGTACAGTAGGAGGGAGTTCTGGGGGAGGAGCTCTCTGCGGGTCTGAGAGGAGGCCGCTTGGGTGGAAGAAAAAATTCTTCCCGGGCGGTACCGGACTTTGGCGGCAGTTTCAAAAAATAAACTTTGTTCCTGCTTGAGTGGCTCGTGATTTTGTGCCCAGCCAGACTGCGGCAACTGGTGGCCCGTACGGGGAATGCCTGAAGCTTGGAGGTGACTAAAATTGCTCGCCCCTGAGGGAAGGCAACAAAATGGGTGACCATTTCAAAAAACAATGTGTTCTCCTTTTGATTTATCTTGTTTTTGTTACAAGCTGCCTATCCCTAGAATTTTCTCAGGCAAACTGGGAAAAATGGTTGGCTCAAGGTTTGAAGTTGTTCGGCCCTGAGAAAGAGAAAATTGATACAACTATTCTTTGTTTGGTTTTTGTTTCATTCTGTTTTGGTTTTGTTTTATGCTATCTTATTGGGTTGCATTACCTTTATAATAGATTAGAAACTAGTAAAAAACAAACCAAAAGACTGTTAGTAAATTGTTAGAGGTCCAGACTATGGTAGAAAACATGTTAGGTCAAGCGAAAGAGAAGGTCTCTCAAGCTAGTCAGACAGAGGACAATTGGAAGAAAGAAAGCTTAGAGGAAAAACAACCATCAGGTGGGGAATTACAACAGGAGGCTGCTACTAACCCTGTTCTCTCACCAGAGGGCATAATTCAACCAACAGCTCCATCTACAGCTGAGCGGCCCTCAACTCCCATAGTTGATGGACGGAACCCTGAGGCAGGACCCCAAAGATTGACATGCCCTGTACTTGAGCAGGCAGGAAGGCAACGAATTCACCGTGCTTTAGATTTCAAAACAGTGAAGCAATTAAAGGAGGCTGTAACAACCTACGGGCCGCAAGCACCCTTCACTGTGAGCATGGTCGAATCCATTACCAACTTAGACATGACGCCAGCAGATTGGGCTAACATGTGTCGATCTGTGCTAAATGGAGGACAATATTTGTTATGGAAGGTTGCCAATGAGGAATTTTGCATGGAGACAGCTAGGCGAAATGCAGCAGCCGGTTACCCTCAAAGAAATCTAGATATGTTATTAGGAAAAGGACCTTATGAGGGTCAATGGCAACAAATTGAATATGATCCTGGTGTATACGCACAAACTGCTGTAGATGCAATTAAGGCATGGAAAACTTTACAGGGGCATGGAGATTTACAAGGACAATTATCTAAGGTAATACAAGGAGCTAATGAACCTTATGCTGAATTTGTAGATAGGCTTATTCAGACAGCATCTAGAGTATTTGGAGATACAGAACAGGCAATGCCATTTACAAAACAACTGGCTTATGACCAAGCAAATCGTTGCTGCAGAGAGGTCATCAGACCATGGAAACATGAAGATTTAAACACATATATTAAATTATGTAGAGACATTAATGAACAAGGGCAAGTCTTAGCAGCAGTACAACAGGCTTTAGATGCCAGGCCAAAAACATGCTATAATTGTGATCAAACAGGACATTTTAAAAGGAGTTGCCCCATAGGAGGAGGGTTTAACAAGGCTAGGTATCAAAGGAATAGAATACCAGGTATTTGCCCACGGTGCCGTAGAGGGAAACATTGGGCTAATGAATGCCATTCTCAAACCACCATAGAAGGTATTCCATTATCAAAAAACAGACAAGGACCAAGTGTTTACCCACGATATCATGGAGAAAGACATCAGGCTCCATTGCCAAGAAACGGACTGGGGGGCCCAATGCTCCGGGGCCCAAAACCACAAATATACGGGGCAGTGGAGGAACCCAGAAACACCATCAAGGTAGTGCCCAGGACGCATTATCCATTAAATCCCTCATCAGACAAACCCGAGGGAGCACAGGGTTGGACATCTGCGCCTCTGCCAGGGCAGTACTAACTCCAGAGATGGGAGTTCAAATCATTCCCACAGGAGTAAAAGGACCTCTTCCCCAAGGAACAGTAGGCTTATTATTGGGACACAGTTCTTCAACACTAAAAGGACTTATGATAAGTCCTGGGGTAATTGATCCTGATTATGAAGGTGAAATAAAAATTATAGCTAGTTCTCCAAGAGGTATATCAGTAATTTCACCAGGAGATAGAATAGCACAGTTATTAATAATACCCAGCCTACATGATAAATTTTCCAGTCGTACTGTAGAAAGAGGTTCCAAGGGATTAGGCTCCACAGGTGTAGATTGGGCTATGTTGTCTTTAAATCTAGATTCTCGCCCAATGCTAAAACTAAATATTCAAGGACATGACTTTAATGGGCTACTTGATACAGGTGCAGACCTTAGCATCATATCTCATCAAGAATGGCCGAAACATTGGCCATTACAACAAGCCATTCAAATGCTTTGAGGCCTAGGAGTGGCAATTAATCCCCAAAGAAGTGCAATGGTATTAGATTGGAAGGATCCTAAAGGATATGAAGGAACTATACAGCCCTATGTATTGGATCATCTTCCTATAAATTTATGGGGACAAAATGTCCTAGATCAATTAGGTTTGACATTAACAAATAACATCAATCCTAATGCGCCCACTACTAGGGCTAGACAAGGCTTTAGGAAAGAAGAAAGTTTAAGAAAACAAGAACAAGGTATGATAGCACCAATTCAAATAGATCAAGAAACAAATAGACATGGATTGGGTTTTCAGAAAGGGCCACTGAGACAATCAAAATTACTTGGAAATCAGAAAGACCAGTGTGGGTTCCTCAGTGGCCCCTGACTAAAGAAAAGATACAAATAGCCCATGACCTGGTCAAACAACAATTAGCGGAGGGACATATACAACCTTCTGTATCTCCCCATAATACTCCCATTTTTGTCATTAAAAAAAATCTGGTAAATGGAGATTATTGCAAGATTTAAGAGCCATTAATAATGAGATGGTTATTATGGGACCTGCTCAATCAGGGATTCCCCAATTGTCTGCTTTACCAAAAACCTGGTATGTTTTAGCTATAGATATTAAAGATTGTTTTTTTTTTCAATTCCAATTCATCCTGAGGATAGTCCACATTTTGCATTTACTATCCCTGCACTAAATCATGAAGGTCCTGATCAGAGATATGAATGGAAAGTACTCCCTCAAGGGATGGCTAATAGTCCAACTATGTGTCAAATTTATGTTAACAAAGCAATCCAGCCACTTAGAAATCAAAATCCTGAACTACAAATATTTCACTATATGGATGATGTGTTATTGGCACATAAAGATAAAAACACATTGCTAGAATGTTATGCCACACTTACAAATTTATTAAAAAATTATAATCTAGAGATAGCAATAGATAAAGTACAATTAAATCTTCCAATTAATTATTTAGGGGTTTTATTATCCTCAACCATGGTCCGTCCACCCAAAATTCAAATACGAGTAGATCAACTCAAATCACTTAATGACTTTCAAAAGTTATTAGGAGACATAAATTGGATAAGGCCTTATCTAGGCATACCAACAGGAGAGTTGGGACCTTTATTT
The DNA here is from genome assembly GCF_021218885.2 of Marmota monax. Classification (NCBI taxonomy): domain Eukaryota; kingdom Metazoa; phylum Chordata; class Mammalia; order Rodentia; family Sciuridae; genus Marmota; species Marmota monax. The sequence continues at coordinate 113,077 of NW_026692266.1, forward strand.
GATATTCTAAAAGGTCCATCAGATCCAAATTCACCCCACATGTTGACGCCTGAAGCAAGAAAGGCATTAAAAATCATTGAAACATATATGGAAAATATGCATTTGGATAGAATTGATATAAGTTTGCCTTTATTATTTATTGTACTGCCAACAAAAAATATTCCTACAGGAGTATTCTGGCAAGAAGGTCCATTATTGTGGATACATTTATCTTATTCTCCTAACACTATTCTTACTAGGTATCCTGAGGCTGTAGGACAATTAATACTCAAAGGAATAAAAGCAGCCAAGGGAGTATTTGGGATTTCTCCCAATAAAATTATTACTCCATATACTATAGATCAAATTGATGAGTTAGCTAATGAGGTAAATACTTGGGCAATAATCATGTGTAAATCTAATGTTTCATTTGATAATCACTTACCGTCTAATCCTTTGTTGTCTTTTTGGTCTAAACATCCTGTAGTTTTTCCAAAGATGACAAAAAATAACCCTATCATGAATGCTCCAAATATATTCACTGATGGGTCAAATAATGGTACAGCAGCAGTAGTTACCCCTGATCAAACTTTTACATTTTTAGTACCCAAACAATCAGCTGAAAAGGTAGAGCTTAATGAAGTATTACAAGCTTTTATGATGTTTAAAAATTCTGTATTTAATTTATTTTCTGATAGTCAGTATGTAGTTAATGCTATAGTATCCCTTGAAGATGCTGGTAGGATTTCCCCTTCTTCTACTGTTTTCTCTTTGTTTTCTACTATACAAAGTCTAATCTGGGACAGAAAAGATCCATTCTTTATAGGACATATCAGGGCACATACAGGATTGCCTGGAGCCCTTAGTTTGGGCAATGAGTTAGCAGATCAATTTACACATGACATACATATTTTCTCCACAATAAAAGAAGCTATAAATTTTCATAAAAGGTTCCATGTCAATGCTAATACTTTACAAAAGCGTTTTAAAATAACTAAAGAACAAGCCTGACATATAATAAAACAATGTCAAAATTGTGTGACATTTTTACCACAAGTTAATCTTGGAGTCAATCCTAGAGGACTGATACCTAACCATATTTGGCAGATGGACGTCACACACTTGCCAGAATTTGGAAAATTAAAATATTTACATGTTACAGTTGATACTTCTTCCAGATTTCTGATGGGCTCCCTTCATGCCGGAGAAAAAACTAAAGATGTTATAGCTCATTGCTTACAAAATTTTGCCACTGTGGGCGTTCCAAAACAGTTAAAAACCGATAATGGTCCTGGTTATACGTCCACCTCTTTTAAACAATTTTGCTCATCATTTGACATTACTCACATAACAGGAATTCCATACAATCCACAAGGACAAGACATAGTTAAAAGAGCTCATCAAACTATTAAAATGTACTTATTAAAACAAAAGGAGGGAATTGGAAAGGGGTATATATCCCCCAAAGATAAACTTAAAATAACCCTTTTTACTCTAAACTTTTTAAATTTGGATTCATCAGGGCTTAGTACTGCGAAAAGACATTTGTATCCAAAAAATGTACATAAGCCTAAGGTACTTTGGAAAGATATTCTAACAGGACAATGGAAAGGTCCTGACCCAGTGATAGTCTGGAGTCGGGGCTCTGTTTGTGTTTTTCCACAGGAAGAACAGCAGCCGATTTGGATTCCAGAGAGACTAACTAAAACAGTTTCTACAGACCAAAAGGAAGATGATTTGTCTCAAATCCATAACAGCTGATATCCAGATCTCCAGCTTGGCTATTCTTACATCTGCAACAGTGATTAACCAGGATGCTTTTTTCAATATCTATTTTATTATTGCTTTTTCCCACATCATAAAGTTCTATTTTATTTTTGAGCTCATACAGACCTAGGTTAATGTTTTTTCTGATCAGTTTTATTTTTTGACTGTGGAGTTTTTGAACATTGCAATGGAGATTTCACCTAGGTAAAGCTACAAGGCCTTTACTATTGTCTTATGTGTTATATGTTACGTGTGCACACTTCTGTTTTGTGTTGTATGTCTGTATGTGCGTATGTCCATATATCACATATGAGGAGCGCTCATGCACATGGATCCAAATTTTTTATTATTATTATTCATGTGATTTTAATAGTTTAATTTAATTTGGGTAAACAGCTGTTGAGGATTGTTCTAATATATGAACAAATAGAAGGTTAACAAATCTGTTTGTTTACTTTCAACTTTCCTTTTCATTATATTTAATAATTCTGTTCAGGATAATGTAAATTGTTCTAAATATTGTTTTCTTAGTACCTGTTGAAATGTTACATATTTTTTTTAGCATCATTGTCAAAATTCCTATTTTCATCCCAGTGCCAGTGAAGACAAAGATAAAACCAAACTACAACTTCTTCGAGAGTTATCACAACAAACCATGTAAACTGATACATCAATGATTTATAACTCAACAAGTAATGCTCAATCAATGAGTCGATTTATTTTGGAAGGATATGGACATATTGATAGATTCCTCTGCTTTGAACTGCTTACAAAACTTGCCTGGACTATGTATCACTTGTATGCTTTATTTTGGGAGGATATGGATATATTGATAGATTCCTCTGCTTTGAACTGCTTACAGAACTTGCCTGGACTATGTATCACTTGTATGCTTTGTGATCTATTTGTTGATGCAACAAATTATGGTAGTGCTACAGTATCTTTGCTGATGTGTCACCAGTGATGCAATTTTTCCTAGGAGCCATTAATTGACTTGGTGTCATGACATTTCTGTATCCTCCTCCCTTCTACTAGTGATGGTCTAATTTTGGGGGCCAACAGAGGTGAGGTAAAGAACCTCACCCCCCCACCGGCACCAAGGCCAAATTTGGGGGCCAACAGAGGTGAGACATAAAACCTCACCCCCCCACTGGTACATAGGCCTATCCACAAGTATGGCTATATGCTGGACCGGTAGTCAGTGACAGGTATGATCCAATTACAGTGGTATCAACCTAAGACAGGAGGCTGACGCCTAAAAGTCAGTTTTCCAATGAGGGGTAAAAACCATATGTTGAATTGGACAAACCTAACAGGCATGGTCCCTAGCCAGATTGCTTGTTACTTAAACAGAAGGGGGGAGATGCTAAGAGCCAAGTATATGATGCATGGCATTTTTGGTCGAAAGGTGACACCAGCTAGCCATTGAGATGATATGATTATGTTAAGATTTGCATTCATATGGATATTGGACTCCTGCTGTTCACCTAGGCCGGCTATGGGACTCCTGGAGAGTTCCCATTGGTTGGGGAAGTACAGTAGGAGGGAGTTCCAGGGGAGGAGCTCTCTGCGGGTCCGAGAGGAGGCCGCTTGGGTGGAAGAAAAAATTCTTCCCGGGCGGTACTGGACATTGGCTTCAGTTTCAAAAAATAAACTTTGTTCCTGCTTGAGTGGCTCGTGATTTTATGCCCAGCCAGACTGCGGCAAATGCTAAACCTAGTCCTAACCCTAATCCAGAGCCTAACCCAAACACTAACCCTATTACTAGTCCTAACCCTAGCCCTCATTCTAGCTCTAACCATAACTCAAACCCTAATCCTAACCCTGAAACTTATCCTGACCCTAACACTAACCGTAGGTCTAAACCTAACAATAACTCGAACCTGAACCATAACATTAGCCCTACAGGTAATCCTATACCAAAACCTAAATCTAACACTAGTCCTAGACCTAAACCTAATCCTAAATCTAGTCATAAATCTAGCCCTAGACCTGAACAACAACCTTGCCCTAGCCCTAAAAATCACCCTTAACATAACACAAACACTAACCCTACTTCTAGAACTAACCCTAGTCCTAATTCTGGCACTAACCCCAACACTCACTCTAACCTGAACACTGACCCTGAACCTAACATAAACCTAGCTCCAAAGCTCACCCTAAATCAAAACCTAATCCTAAAACTACACCTACCCATAACCCTAACCCTAAAAGTAGCCCTAATCCTTAACTACCCATGGCCCTAACACTAGGCCTAAAATAACACAAAACCTAGCCCTAATCCTAGGCCTAAACCTAGCCCTAAGTGTAACCCTAAACTAAACCTAGCCCTAACCCAAACCCTAACCCTCCCCTTAGACCTAACCCTAGCTCAAGGCCTAACCTTTACCCTAAACATAACCCTAGCTTTATCCCAAACACTAATTTAACCCTAGCCCTAATCCTAACCTTAACCATAGCCCTAACCATAGCTCTAATTCTATACACTACCCTAACCCTAACCCTAATCCTAACCATAACCATAGCCCTAAACCTAGCTCTAATTCTATCCATTACCCTAACCATAATCCTAACCCTAATTCTAACACTAGGCTTAACCCTAAACCTATCACAATCCCTAAACCTATCCATTACCCTAAAACTAACCTGTACCCTAATCCTAAGCCTATTCATTACCCTAACCCTAACTCTAACCCTAACGCTAATTAAAGCCCTATACCTAAACCTTAAACTAAAGTGAACCATAAACCATACCCTGACCTTAATAATACATCTAGCTCTCAAATTAACCCTTACCTTAAATCTAACCCTTACACTAGACCTAACCATAAACATAACCCTAAATGTATCCCTAACCATAACCCTAGACTTAACCCTAGACACTTACCCTAACACAAACCCTAGCTCTAAAACCTATCCTAACTGAAAAACTAACTCTAAAACTAGATGAGCCTTAAATCTACCCATAAACATAACCCTAGCTTTACATTACCCATACACCCAACACTAGCCCTAAACATCACAAACAACCTAGCCCTAAACCTAGCACTAAATCTAGACCTAAGCATAACCCTAAACTTATCCCCAGCATTAACCTTAACCCTAAACTGGCTCTGGATCTAAGCCTACTAAAATTCTAATTCTTACCCTAAACGTAAAAAATACCCCTAGCCCTCAACATAACCCTAAACCAGCCCTAATCCTAACTGTAACCATAGTACAAATCCTAGCACAAACTCTATCCATTACCTTAAACATAACCCTGACCCTAATGCTAACCCAAGCCATAACCCTAACCCTAACCCTAACCATAGCCCTGACTCTAACCCTAACCCTCACCCTAGACCTAACCCTAGTTCAAACCCTAACACTTCTGCTAAACCTAACACTAACACTAACCCTAGGCCTATCTCTAAACCTAGCCAAAATCCTAAGGTTAACACAAGCCCTAACACTAGCACTAAACCTATCCTTTACTCTAAACATAAACCTAACCCAAACGCTAACCCTAGGCCTAACCCTAATCCTATTGCTAACACTAACCCTATCTATTACTCTAAACCTAACCTGAACTCTAAACCCAACACTATCCATTGCCTTAACCCTAACCTTAATGCTAATTTGAGCCCTAACCCTAAACCTTATCCTAAACCAAACCCTAAACCGGACTCTGACCATAATAATATACCTAGCTCTAAACCTGACCTTTACCCTAAACCTAAATTTCCACTAGACCTAGCCATAAACCTAACCTTAACACTATTCCTAACTATAACCCTAGACCTGACATTATCCCTAGCCCTAATTCTAGCTCTAACCATAACACAAACACTAACCCTCATCCTAGCCATAAACCTATCTTTAATCCTAACCTGAACACTCACCCTATTCCTATACCTCATTTTAACCCTCTCCCTAGCCCTGAACCTAGCCAATAACCTCATCCCTTCCCTGAAAACTAACCATAACTCTAACACTAACCCTAATTCTAGCCCTTACCATGGGTCTTACACTAACACTAAACCAGGGCTAATCTAGCCCTAATTTAGCCCTAATCCTAAGCAAATCCTTAACTCTAGTCCTAAAAATAACTCTAACTCTCAACCTAGCCCTATTTCTATTTCTAAACCTGTTCAATACCATAACCCTAACTCTAGCCCTAACCTTGGCCCTAACCTTAGATCAATCTATAACTCTAAATTTAACCCTAACCTTAAGCCTAAATCTCACCCTACCACTAGCTGAACACTATCGCTAATCATAAAACTAACCATAAACCTAGCCCTAGCCCTAAACAAAACTGAGCCATTATCCTATCCTTAAACCTAACCTAAACCAAACCCTAACCCTACAACTAGCCATAACCCTACTCAAATTTGAGTCCCAGGACTAAAACTAACCCTTATTCTGACTCATATCTAAACACTAAACCTAGCTCTATATATCACCCTAAACATAAAGCAAATGCTAACACCATTCCTAGCCCAAACCCTAACCCTAAAACTAACCATAATAATAACCGTAGTTCTTACATTAGCCATAATCCTAACCCTATCCCTAACCCCAAAACAAAAATAGCCCGAATCTGAGCCCTAAAACTAGATTTAACCCTAACCCTAGCCCTAGCACTGAACCTAACCCTAACCCTAGCTCTAAGCCTAGCTGTAACCCTATCCCTTATCCTAAGCCAAACCCTATCCATAATGCTAACTCTAGTCCTAATCGTAATCCTTAGCCTAAATCAAATACTAAACCTATTACTAGTCCAAACCCTAGCCCTCATTCTAGCTCTAAACCTAACCCAAAACCTAACCCTAACCTTCACCCTTATTCTGACCATAACACTAATTATAGGTCTAAACCTGACCCTAACCCCAAACTGAACCCTGAAACTAGCCCTACCAGTAAACTTTTACCTAAACCTAACCCTAACACTACCCCTAGACCTAAACATAATCCTAAATCTAGTGATAACTCTAGCCCTAGACCTAAACAAAAACAGTACTAGCCCTAACAATAACACTTAACCTAAAACAAACAATAACACTACCCTTAGCCCTAACCCTACTCCTGATTCTGGCTTTCATCCTAACTCTAATTTGAACACTGACCCTGACATTAACACTAAACCTAGCTCAAAAACTGACTCTAAACCAAAATCTAAACCTAACACTAGAACTAGCCATATCCCTAACCCTAAAACTATCCCTAATTAGAACCCTAGATCTTACATTACCCATAGCACTAACCCTAGACCTAAACCTAACACAAAATCTAGCCCTAATCTAAGGCCTAAAACTACCATAATCATAACCGTAACCCTAAACCTAGCCCTAACCCTAAGCCTAACCCTCACCTTAGACCTAAGCATAGCTCAAAGCCTAAACTTTGGCCTAAACATAACCCTAGCCTTATCCCTAACAATAACCCTAAACCTAACCCTAACCCTATACATTACCCTTATGATAACCCTATTCCTAATGCTAACCCTAGGCCTAACCATAACTCTATTGCAAACCCTAAATTTCTCCATTACCCTAAACCTACACTGAATCCTAAAGCTAACCCTATTCATTACCCTAAACCTAACTCTAACCCTAATGCTCTTTTGAGCCCTATCCCTAAATCTTAACCTAATACAAACTGTGAACCCTGAACCTGAACCTAAAAATACCCCTAGCTCTAAAACTGACCCTTACCCTAAACTTAACATTTACACTAGACTAAGACATAGACCTAATCCCAAATGTACTCCTAACTGTAACACTAGACCTGACATTATCCCTAGCCCTAATTCTAGACCTAACCCTACAACAAACATTTGCCCTCATCCTAGCCCTAAATCTAGCCTTAATCATAACTGTAACCCTAACCCTAGCCCTAATCCTAATTCTAACCCTCACTCTACCTCCAAACCTAGCTATAGCACATCCCTTACCTTAAACTTAACCCTAAGCCTAGTCCTAATGCTAGGCCTAAGCTGAACACTAACCCTAGTTCTAATCCTTGCCCTGATTTAGCTCGATCATAAAACTAACCATAACCCTAGCCCTAAGACTAACTCTAACTCTCACCCTAGCCTTTTCCCTAGTTCTATCCCTATCATTTACCATAACCCTAAACCTAGTCCTAACCCTTGCCCTATCATTAGACCTAGCCCTAACCATAGATCTAAACCTAACTCCAAGTCTTAACATAACCCTCAGCCTAAGCCTAACACAAACACTAGACCTGACACTAACACTAACCTAGGACTAAAACAAAGCTGAGGAATAGAGGCTGAGGATGTGGCTCAAGAGGTAGCGCATTCACCTGGCATGTGCGGGATGCTGGGTTGATCCTCAGCAACAATAAAAATATAATTAAGAAAAAAAAAAGATGTTGTGTCCACCAAAAACTAAAAAAATTAAAAAAAATATTTAAAAATTCTCTCTCTCAAAAAAAAAAAAAAACTGAGCAATACTCCTAACCTTAAACTTTAACATAAATCAAAACCTAACACTACACCTAGACCTAATCCTAGCCCTAATTCGTGTCCTAACCATAACCTTAAACTAACTCTGACCCTGAATAATATCCTAACACTCACCCTAGGTCTAAACACCACCCTAAACTTGAACTGAACCCCAACAGTAACCCTAGCCTTAAATCGAGTCATAACCCTAACCTTAAAACTAACCCTGATGCTGAATCATATCCTAACAGTCACCCTAGCTCTAAACACTGCCCTCTTCTTAAACTGAACCCTCAGAGTAATACTAGCCCTTATTTGAGTCCTAACCTTAACCCTAAAACTAACACTGTCTCTGAATCATATCCTAATACTAACCTAGCTATAAATATCATCCTAACATTAAACCTAACCCTAACACTAGACCTACCCCTACTCCTAACCCTAAATGTAACCCTAGTTCTTACATTTTCCATTGCCATAACATTAGCCCTAACCCTAACACAAAAATTACCCCTAATCTGAGCCCTAAACTAGATTTAACCCAAACCCTAACCCTAACTCTAGCCCTAAATCTAGCTCCAAGCTTATCCCTTACCCAAAGTGAAACCCTAACCCTAATTGTAACCCTAGACCTATCCCTAATCCTTAAGCTAACCCAAACCCTAACCCTATTAATAGTCATAACCCTACCCTCACTATAACTCTTACCCTATTCCAAACCCTAATGTTAACTCTGACCATTTTTGACCCTAACACTAATCCTAGGTCTAAACATGGCTCTAACTTTAGACCAAACCCTAAGACTAGCCCTAGACATAAACCAAATCCTAAATATAGACTTAACTCTAGTCCTAGACCTAAACAAAAATCTATCCCTAGCCCTTAAAGTAACCCTTAATCAAACACAAGCACTAACCCTACCCCCAGACTTAAACCTAGTTCTAATTCTGGCTGTAACCCTAACTTTAACTCTAACCCAAACACTTGATTAGTTCTAATCCTAGCTCAAAGCCTAAACCTTATCCTAAACATAAACCTACACCTATCCCTAAATATACCCCTAACACTAGCCCTAATCCTAAACTTAACCCTAGCCCTAAACCTAGCTCTAAAACTACCCATTACCCTAAAACTAAACCTAAACCTATTGATAACCCTAGGCCTAACCCTAACCCTAAACCTAACCAGAAAACTAACACTAGAACAAACCCTAAACCTCACACTCACCATAGACCTAACCATAGCTCAAACCCTAACCTAATGCTAAACTAATACTCACTATACTCCTAAACATAGCTCAAACCCTAACCCTTACCATAAACCTAAACATAACCATAGCCCTAACCCTAAACCTCAATCTAACACTAACCATGACCCTATGCCTACATCCTACCTTATCCATTACTCTAAACCTAACCCTACCCCTAATGATGATGCTAGCCCTAATCCAACCCTAACCCTATCCATACTCTAAACTTATCCCTAGACCTAACTCTAAACCTAACCCTCGCCCTAGCCCTAACCCTAGCTCTTATGCTAAACATAACCCTAACAGTAACCGTAGTTCTAACCCTAACCCTAACCCTAACTCAAGACCTATTCCTAACCATAACCTTAGTTCTAACCCTATCCATTATCCTAACCATTACCCTTACCCTGAGGATAACCCTAGGCCTAACACAAACCCTATCGCTAAACCTAACCCGATCAATTACGGTAAACATAACCTGAACCCTAAAAACAAAAAAAAAACCTATCATTACCCTAACCGTGCCTAATGCTTATTTGAGCCCTAACGCTAAACCCTAACCTCAACCAAACTCTAACCTGATCCTGACCCTAATAATTCCCCTAGATCTAAACCTGACCCTTAGCCCTAAACCTAACCCTTACACTAGACCTAGCCATAAACCTAATACTAAACTGTCCTCTCCTCAACCGAAACACCACACCTGACATTAGCCCTAGCCCTAATCCTAGCCCTAACCCTAACAAAAACCCCAGCTCTTATCCTAGCCCTAAATCTAGATTAATCTTAACCCTAGCCCTAACCCTAGCTCTAACCCCAATACTAACCCTAGCCCTAATCTTAGCGATTATTTCACGCTATCTTTAAACCTAACCATAACCCTAGATCTAAGAATAATATAACTCTCACACTAGCCCTATCACAAGTTTAACCCTATCCCTTAATGTAACCCTAACCCTAGCCCTAAATTTAGTCCTAAACTTTGCCCTATCCATAGCCAAGCACCAACCTTTGGTCATAATCTATCTCTAAATCTAACCCTAACCCGAAGACTAAGCCTAAACCTAACACTAGCCCTAACCCTAACACTAAACCTAAAACTAGCACTAATCCTAGCCCTAGCTCTATAAAAACAACCGGGCCATAAGCTCTATCCCTAACCCTTAAATTAAACCAAACCCTAACCATACACATACCCCTAACCCTAGCCCTAATTCAAGTTTTAAGCTGAACCCTAAAACTAAACCTGACACTGACTCTGACACTAACACTAATCCTAGCTCTAAACATCACCCTAATCCTAACACTAACCCTAACACTAAACCTAGCCCTAATCTTAACCCTAAAATTAGCCCTAATCGTAACCCTTGTAGTTACATTAGTCGTAATCCTAAACCTATCACTAACTTAACCCAAATCCGAGCCATAACCTGAGCTTTAACCCTAACCCTAACCCTAGCCCTAGCCCTATTCATAACCATAACCCTAGCCCTAACCCTATACATTACCATAACAATAACCCTAACTCTAATACTAACTCTAGGCCTAAACCTAACACTATCTCTAATCCTATCCCTATACATTTCCCTAAACCTAACATGAACCCTAATTCTAAGCCTATCATTACTCAAACCCTTACCCTAATGCTTATTCAACCCAAAACTTTAAGCCTTAACCTATTTAAAACCCTAACCTTGACCTTCACCTTAATAATACCCCTAGCCGTAAACCTGACCATAATCATAAACCTAAACTTTACACTAGATGTACCCATAATCCGAACCCTAAAACTATCTTTAAACATAATTCTAGACTTGAAATTAGCCATACTCCTAATCCTAGCCCTAATCCTAAAACAAACCCTAGCCCTCATCCTAGCCCTAAACCTAGACTTAATCATAACCCTAATCCTAACCCTTATTCTAAACATCACCCTACCTCTAAAACTAGCATAACACCATCCCTTACCCTAAACTAAATCCTAAATCTAACCCTAATTCTATGCTTAAGCTGAACACTAACCATAGACCTAATCCTAGCCCGAATTTAGCTCTATCCCTAACCCTAACCCTAACCTTAGCCCTAAGACTAAAATAATTCTCACACTAGCCCTATCACTAGTTCTAATCCTAGCCTTTACCATAACCCTAACCTAGCCCTAGCCCTTGCCCAATCCTTAGTCCTAGTCCTAAGCCTAAACCTAAGCCTCACACTAACACTAAACCTAATCCTAATGCTATTCATAAAACTAGCCCTAACCCTACCACTAGCAGTAAAACAAAAACAAGCAATAGTCCTAACTCTAAATCTAACTTAAACCAAACCTTAACACTACACCTAGACCTAACCATAGCCTTAATTCGAGTCCTAACCCTAACCTTAAAAGTATACCTGACACTGGCTCATATGCTAAACTCACCCTAGCTTCAAACACCATCCTAAATATAAACCAAAACTTAACAGTGACCCTTGCCCTTATTTGAGTCCTAACCATAACCCTGGCCCTGACTCATATCCTAAAACTAACCCTAGCTCTAAATATCATCCTAAACTTAAACTTAACCCTAAAACTAAAACTACACCTACTTCTAACCCTAACCCTAACCCTAAAACTAACCCTAATTGTAACCCTAGTTCTTATATTAGTGATTGCCCTAACCCTAGTCCTAACCCTAACACAAACTAGCCCTAATCTGAACCCTAAACCTAACTTTAACCTTAACCCTACCCTAATCTAGCCCTAACCCTAGCTCTAAACCTATCCCTTACCCTAAGTGAAACCCTAACCCTAATGGTAAACCTAGACCTATCCCTAATCCTTAGGCTAACCAAAATTCTAACCCTATTAATAGTCCTGACCCTAACCCTCATTCTACCTCTAATCCTATCCCAAACCCTTTCTCTAACCCTGACTGTTATTCTGACCCTAACACAAACCCTAGGTCTAAAACTGACCCTAAACCTAGAGCAAACCTTAACACTGGCCATACTGCTAACTTATACCTAAACCTAACCTTAACCCTAGCCCTAACACTAACTCTAACTCTCACACTATCCCTATCCCTAGTTCTAAGCCTATCCATTACCATAACCCTAACCCTAGCCCTAACCCTTGCCCTATCCTTAGTCCTAGCCCTAAACCTATATCTAACCCTACCTTCAAATCTAACCCTAACCATAGGCCTAAGCCAAACACTAAAACTAGCCCTAACCCTAATGCTAATCGTAAAACTAGCCCTAACCCTAACACTAGCAGTAAAACAAACTGAACAATAGCCCTAATCATTAACCTTAACTTCAACCAAAACTTAACACTAAACCTAGACCTAACCATAGCCTTAATTCGAGTCCTAACCCTAACCTTAAATCTAACCCTGGCCCTGACTCATATCCTAATGCTCACCCTAGCTCTAAACACTCTCCTAATCTTAAACTGAAATCTAAATGTAAACATATTCCTAATTCGAGTCCTAACCATAATCCTGACCCTGACTCATATCCTAACACTAACCCTAGCTCTAAATATCATCCTAATCTTAAACCTAACCCTAACACTAGACCTACCCCCCCTAACCCTAACCATAAAACTAACCCTCATTGTAACCCTAGTTCTTACATTAGCGATTTCCTTATCATTAGCCCAAATCCTAACCCAAAAACTAACCCTAATCTGAGCCCTAAACCTAGATTTAACCCTAACCCGAACTCTAGCCCTAACCCTAGCTCTAAGGCTATCACTTACTCTATGAATAACCCTAACCCTAATGGTAGCCCTAGACCTATGCATACTCCTTAGGCTAACCCAAATCCTAACCTTACTAATAGTTCTGATCCTAGCCCTCATTCTAGCTCTAATCCTATCTCAAACCTGAACGCTAACATTGACCCTTATCCTGACCCTAACACAAACCCTAGTTCTAAAACTGACCCTAACACTAGACTAAAAGCTAGCACTAGCCCTGGACCTAAACTTAATCCTAAATCTAGCCTTATATCTTGCTTTAGACCTAAACAAAAACCTAGTCCTAGGCCTAACAATAACCCTTATTCTAACACAAACAATAACCCTACCCCTAGACCTAAACCTACTCCTAATTCTGGCTGTAACCCTAACTTGAATTCTAACCCAAACACTGACTCTGCCTTTAACAGGAAACCTACTTCTAAACCTGACACTAACTGAAAATCTAAACCTAACACTAGATCTTGGCGTAACCCTAACCCTAAAACTATCCCTAATCATAATCCTGGCTCTTACGTTACCCACAGCTTTAACCCTAGGCCTAAAGCTAATGCAAAATATAGAGCTAATCCTAGGCCTTAACCTAGCCCTAAGCATAACCCTAACCCTAACCATAGCCCTAACCCAAACCTAACCCTCACCTTACTCCTAACCCTATCTCAAAATCTAACCCTTACTGTAAACATAAACCTAGAACTATCCCTGAATGTAACCCTAAACCTAGTCCTAATCCTAACCTTAACCCTAGCCCTAACCCTAGCTCTAAACCTACCCATTACCCTAACCCTAATCTTAATTGTAACCCTAGCCTTAACCCTAACCATAATCCTAACCCTAAACAGAAAACTAACCCTAGACCTAACCCTAAACTAATACTCACTATAGTCCTAACCATAGATCAAACCCTAACCCTTACCATAAACCTAAACATAACCATAGACCTAACCCTATCCTTAAACTTAAATCTAGCCCTGTCCCTAACCCTAAACCTACATCTAACCGTATTTATTACACTAACCCTAACCCTAAACTTACTTATTAACATTCCCCTAACCCTAACCCTAAACCCACCATAATCCTATTCCTAAACATAACCCTTGCTCTAAACCTAATCATAGCTCAGAACCTAACTCTTACACTAAACATAATACTAACTCTAACCCTAGTTCTAACCCATACCCTAACACTAACCCAAGACCTAATCCTAACCATAAATCTGGCTATAAACTTAGCTCTAACTGTAACCATTACCCTAATCATAACCAATACCCTAATGCTAATTCTAGGCCTAAACCTATCTCAAGACCTAATCCTAACCATAACCCTAGACTTAAACTTAACTCTAACTCTAACCATTACCCTAAACATAACTCTTTCCCTAATGCTAACCCTAGGCCTAACCCTAAACCTATCACTAACCCCAACCCTATCAATTACCTTAAACCTAACCTGAACTCTAAATCTAACCCTATCATTACCCTAACTGTAATCCTAATGCTAATTTGAGCCCTAACCCTAAACTCAAACCTGAAAGAAACCCTAACCATGACTCTGACCCTAATAATTCACCTACCTCTAACCTAACCTTTACCCTAAACCTAAACCTTACATTAGACCTAGCCAAAACCTAACCATAAAATATCCATAAACATAACCCTAGACCTGACATTAGCCCTAGATATAATCCTAGCCCTAACCTAAACACAAATGCTAGCCCATATTAGCATTAGACATAGCCTTAATCATAACCCTATCTTTAAACCTAGGCCTAACTTAAAACCAATCCTATCCCTAATCTTAGACCTAACTTAGCCCTATCCCTAACCCTAACCCTAACCCTAGCCCTAAAACTAAGACTAACTCTCTCCCTAGCCCTAAAACTAGCTCTAACCCTATCCCTTACTGGAATTCTAAACCTAGCTCTAATCCTAGGCCTAACCCTAGCCATTTCCTTAGCCCTAGCCCTAACCTTGGATCTAAACTTAACTCTAAATCTAACTCTAATGCAAAGCCTAAGCCTAAACCTAACACTAACCCTAACCCTAACATAATGCTACTCCTAAAAATAGCCCTAACTCTAGGCCTAGCCATGATACAAAACCGAGCCATATCACTAACCCTAACCCTTAACCCAAACCAAATCCTAACCTGACACCTAGACCTAACCCTAGTCCTAACTCTAGTTTTAAGAAGAACCCTAAAACTAGCCCTAACCCTGATTCTCATGCTAACACTAACCCTAGCTTTAAACATCACCCTAAACATAACCCTAAACATAACACTAGACCTAGCCCTAACCCTAACTCTAACCCTAAAACTAGCCCTAATTGGAACCCTAGTACTTACATTAGCCATAACCCTAACCGTAGCCCTAACTTAACCCAAAACCTAGCCTAATCTGAGACCTAAACCGAGCTTTAATGCTAACCCTAACCATAATGCTAAACCTAGCACTAAGAATAACTATAAACTTAGCTCTAATCCTAGCTCTAACCCTATCCATTACCCTAATCATAATCCTAATGCTAATACTAACCTTAGGATTAAACCTTGCCATATCACTAATCCTAACACTATCCATTACCCTAATCCTAACTTGAAACCTAGAGCTAACTATATCATTACCCTAATCCTAAACCTATGCTAATTTGAGCCCTAAATTTAAACCTTAACCTATCCCAAACACTAATCACGACCCTACCCCAAACAATACCCTTAGCTCTAAACCTGACCCTAACCCTAAACCTAACCTTTACACTACATCTAACCTAACCCTAAACTATCTTTAACTGTAAAGCTGGAATTGAAATTAGCCCTAGCCCTAAACCTAGCCTTAATCCTAACCCGAACCATAACCCGAGGTTTAACTCTAATTCTAACCCTAGCCCTAAACTTACATATAACCTCATCGCTTACCCTAAACCTAACCATAACCTTAAATCTAAACGTAATCTTAAACATAACCATAACCCTTATCCTAACCCTAGTCCTAACCCTAACACTAAGCCTAGCACTAACCCTAATTTAGTCCTATCCTAACCCTAAACTTACCCTTAAAACTAACTCTAACGATTACCCTAGCCCTAGCCCTAGTTCTATCCTTAGCCCTAGCCCAACCCTGGATCTAAACCTAACTCTAAATTTAAACCTAATTCTAAATTTAACCATAACTATAATCCTAAACCAAACCTAACACTAGCCCTAACAATAATGCTAACTCTAAAACTTGCCTTACCCCTAGCCCTAGCCTTAAAACAAAACCAAGCCATATGCCTAACCCTAACCCTTAACCTAAACCAAACCATAAACCTACACCTAGCCCTAACCATAACTCTAAAAATAGCCCTGACGCTGACACTGATCCTAACACTAATCCTAGCTCTAAACATCTAAATTAACCCTAACACCAGAACTAGCCTTAACCCTAACCCTAAAACTGGCCCTAATCATAACCCTAGTTCATACATTAGTCATTGTCATAAACCTAGCCCTAACCCTAACACAAATCATACCCCTAATTCTAGTTCTAACCCTAGCTTAGACCCTAATCTAAACCCTAACTACCCATATCCCTAACCCTAACCTGAGCCCTATCCCTAGCTCTAACCTTATCCCTTACCCAAGAGAAACCCTAAATCAAATGCTAACCCTAGTCCTAACCCTAATCCTTAGCCTAACTTAAACACTAACAGTATTACTAGTCCTAACCCTAGCCCTCATTCTAGTTCTAACCCTAACCCTGATCCTTATTCTGATCCTAACAGTAACTCTAGGTCTAAATCTGACCCTAACCCTAAATCAAACCCTAACACTAGCCCTACCGGTAAGCCTATTCCTATACCTGACCACAACACTAGATCTAGACACAAAACTAATCCTAAATATAGCTATAATTCTAGCTCTAGACCTAAACAAAAACCCTAGCTCTAGCCCTAACAATAACCCTTAACCAAAAATAAACACTTACCGTACCCCTAGACCTAACACTGGTCCTAATCTGGCTCTAACCCTAACCCTAATCCTATCCAGAACACTGACCCTGACCCTAACATTAACCTATCTCTAAACCTGACCCTAACCCAAAACCTAATCCTAATACTAGACCTAGCCATAACCCTAACCCCAATACTAGCCCTAAACATAACCCTAGCCCTAACCCTAATTTAACCCTAATCTTAACCCTACAGTAGCCATAACCCTAACCATAGTCCTCACCCTACCCTAAACCTAATACAAAACCTAGCCATAATCCTAGGCCTAAACTTAGCCCTAAGCATAACCCTAACCTAACCCTAGCCCTAACACTAACACTTGCCTTAGACCTAAACCTAGCTCAAAGCCAAAACCTTACCCTAAACATTAGCCTAGCCCTATCCTAAACCATAACCCTAACCCTAGCTCTTATCCTAACCTTAATCCAAGCTCAAACTTTAGTTCTAAACCTGTCAATTACCCTAACCCTAATTATAACCCTATCCCTAACACTAAACCTAACCCTAAACATAAACGATCCCAAGACCTAACCATAAATCTAAACCTCACAATAGCCCTAACCCTAGCAGAAACATTAAGCCTTACACTGAACCTAATCGTAAGAATAGCCCTAAATCATAACCTAACCCTAACCATAACCCTAAACCTAAATCTAACATTATCCATTAACCTAAAACTAAGCCTAACTGTAATGAAAACTCTAACCATAACCCAAACCCTAAACAAAACCCTAACCATAAACATCACTAGACCTGAACTTAAACCTAACCCTTGCCCAAGCCATTACCCTAGCTCAAACACCAACCCTTACCCTAACCTAACCATAAACCTAGCCCTAAACCTAAGACTTACCGTAAACCAAACCCTAGCCCTATCCTTAAACCTAACTCTAAGTTTAGACTTAATCTAAACCATAACCTAGCCCTAACCCTAGCTCTAAATCTATCCATTATACTAAACATAACCCTAACTTAATGCTAACCTTAACCCTATTGCTGAACCTAACCCATCCATTACCCTAAACCTTATCTGAAACCTAAACCTAACCCTATCCATCACCCTAAACCTAAGCCTAAACCTAACACTAATTCAAGCCCTAAACCTAAATTTGACCTAAACCAAATATTAACTCTGACCCTAACCCTAATAATACCCCAAACTCTAAACCTGACCCTTACCCTAAACATAGCTCTGACACTAAACCTAGCAATAACCTAACCCTAAAACTATCCTTAATCATAATTCTTGACTTGACATTTGCCCTAGCCTAATTCTAGCACTGAACCTAAAAGAAACCCTAGCCCTAAACTTAGCCTTAATCCTAACCTAAACACTAACCCTAGCCCTAATCCTAATTCTAACCCTCACCCTAGCCCTAAAGCTAGGTATAACCCCATCCGTTACCCTAAACTTAATCCTAACCCCAATGTTAATCCCAAACCCAGCCCTACCCCTGGGCCTATCCCTAACACTAACCTTAGCCCTAATCCTAGCCCTATTTTAGTCCTAACCCGAACCCTAACCCTAAGTCTAGTCCTAAATCTATACCTAACTCTCATCCTAGCCATTTCCCTAGTTCTAACCCTATCCCTTACTGTAACACTAACCCTAGCCCTAACCCTAAACCTGGATCTAAACCTAACTCTAAATCTAACCCTAAACCTAAGCCTACACCTCATCCTAACACTAGCCCTAATCCTAACACTAATTCAAAATCTAGCCCTAACCCTAGCCCTAGCCCTAAAACAAAACCGAGCCATAGCCCTAACACTAATCCTAACCCATAGAAGTCAAGATGAAGTGAAACCTTAAAACACAAACTATTCCTGACAGCAAACCTTGAACTGAGAAGGCCCAACCTGGGAAACATGGTAATGCTAGGTAAAAGATGAATCCTGACCAGTATCAAAGAAATTTGAACAAAACTAACCTGAATATTAGTTCTAAACCTAGCCCTAACCCTAATCCTAAAACTAAGCTTTTCCTGTTTATAGAGCTTGATCATAAAAGTCCCATACTTGGGGTGCCTAGTAGGGCAAGGTAACATATGAATCCTGCCCAGTATCAAAAATTTTGACCAATAATTGGAGAAGGTGTTTTAGTACATGCCTATTTCCCCTGTTTTCTCCTAAAGTGCTCTTGGATAAATTGTTTTTTCATGCTTCAGCTTAAGGTACTTTCACAAGGAAGAAACCAGAGCATGCCCACAGCGAAGTGATTGAGTGTGTGAAGTTTCATGCAGCTAGCACCAACACTGTTTGATTGCCAGCTCCATTTCCATTCACACCTATAGGCCATAATGTAGTGAAAACTAAAAATTCAAACTGTTCCTGACACTGAACCATTGAACCTTGAAGGCCCAAAACATGAGAAGCCTACTAAGGTTGGTCAAAGGTGAATCCTGTAAAGTATCAAAGTAATCTGACCAAAATAATTCAGACCTCTTTCAGTACATGTGTATTTTGCTTGCTCCTAAAGCACTCAGAGATAAAGCTGTTTCTTTCTACTTCAGCTAAGGGATACTTCACAGGAAACAAATCAGAGAATGTTCACTGAGAACTGATTGAGTATGTGAAGTTTCAAGCAGCTAGCACAAACCCTGTTTGATTTCCAGCTTCATTTCCATTCACCCCTATAGGGCAAAAAGAAGAGAAACATGAAAATTGAAACTGTTCCTGAGATAAAACCCTTTTACATAGGAGGCCCAAACATTTGGAGTATAGTCAAAATAGGAAAAAAGTGAATCCTGCCAGTATCATAGAAATTTAAAAAAAGAAAAAAAAACTAACTCTAACCCTAACACCTGGTCTAAACCTAGTCCTAACACTAAGTCTAACCCTAAACCTAATATGTTTATAGAAACTTTGATCATAGAAGTTTCAAAATTGGGGAGTTTAGTGGGGCAAGCTTACAGATGAATCATGGGCAGTTTCAAAGAAATCTGACCAAAAAAATGAGGGAACTATTTCAGTACATGCATATTTCCCTGTTTTCTCCTAAAGTGTTCTCAGATAAATTTGTATTGCATGCTTCAGCTTATAACTAATTTCACAAGGAACAAACCAGAGAGTGCCCACAGAGAACTGATTGAGTGTGTGAAGTTTCAAGCAGCTAGCAACAACCCTGTTTGATTTCGTGCTCCATTTCTCTTCAACAAAATAGTTCAAAAAAAGTGAAACCTTAAAATACAAACTGTTCCTGATAGCAAATGATTGAACCGAGAAGGTCCAAACCAGGGAACATTGTGAGGCTAAGTAAAAGAGGAATCCTGCCCAGTATCAAAGATATATGAAAAAAACTGACTCTAACCCTAGCACTAGGTTTAAACCTAGCCCTTACCCTAACCATAAACCTAACCCTAATCTGTTTAGAGAACCTTTTTTCATAGAATTCCCAAACTAAGGGAGCCTAGTGGGGCAACCTAACAGATGAATCTTGTGCCGTATCAAAGAAATCTGACCAAGTAATTTGGGGAGGTAGTTCAGTACATGTATATTTCCCTGTTGTCTCCTACAGTACTTTCAGATACAGATGTTTTACATGCTTCAGCTTTGGGAAAAGTTCACAAGGAAGAAATCAGAGTGCCCACATAGAACTGATTGAGTATGTGCAGGTTTAAGCAGTGAGGACCAACCCTGTTTGATTTCAAGTTCCATTTACATTTACCCGTATAGGTTAAAATGAAGGAAACCTTAAAATACAAACTGATCTGGACAGGGATAAGGCCCAAACTTGGGGAAAATAGTAAGGCTAGGTAAAAGACGAATTACGCCAAGTATCAAATGAATTTGAACAAAATTCACTCTAACTCTAACACTAGATGTAACCCAATCCTAACCTAATTCTAACCTGTTTAGAGTACCTATGATCATAGAAGTCCCAAATTGGGGAGCCTAGCAGTGCAACTTAACAGATGAATATTGTGCAGTATAAAAGAGATTTGATTTAAAATTGGGGGAGATATTTCAGTACATTCATATTTCTCTGTTTTTTCTTAAAGTGCTCATGGATAAATTGTTTTTCATGCTTCAGCTTAAGGTACTTTCACAAAGAAAAAACAATCAGTGCCCACAGAGAGGTGATTGAGTGTGTGAAGCTTCATGCAGCTAGCACCAACAATGTTTGATTTCCAGCTCCATTGCATTCACACCTAGAGGCCATAATGAAGTGAAACCTAAAAAATCAAACTGTTCCTGACACTGAACCATTGTACCTGAAGGCCCAAACTTGGGCAGCCTACTAAGGCTAGGTCAAGGATAAATCCTCTACAGTATCAAATTAATCCAACCAAAAAAAAAATTGAACCTCAGGACATGGGTATTCTGCTTGCTCCTAAAGCACTCAGAGATAAAGCTGTTACATTCTACTTCATCTTAGGGCTACTTCCATTGCAAACACCAGATTATGCTTACTGAAAATTGATGGAGTGTGTGAAGTTTCAAGCAGCTAGCCCAAACCATTTTCGATTACCAGCTTCATTTCCATTCTCCCCTATAGGGAAAAAGGAAGAGAAACATGAAAATTGAAACTGTTCCGGAAGCCAAAACCTTTTACGTAGGAGGCCCAAACATTTGGAGTATAGTCAAAATAGGAAAAAGATGAATCCTGCACAGTTTCATAGAAAAATTTGAAAACAAAACTAACTCTTACCTTAACACTAGGTCTAATGCTAGTCCTAGCACTAACCCTAACAGTAACCTTAACCTGTTTAGAGTCCCTTTGATCCTAGAAGTCCCACACTGGGGAGCCAAGTTGGGTAGGCTAACAGATGAATCTTTCACAATATCAAAGAAATCTGACCAAATAATTGGGGAGGTACTTCAGTACATGCCTATTTCCCTGTTTTATTCTGAAGTGCTCTCACATAAAGTTGCTTTGCATGCTTCAGCTTAGGGGTACTTTTGCAAGGAAAAAAACAGAGAATGCCCATAGAAAACTGAGTGAAGACCTGCAACAGACCGGCGGATCAGGCCCAGGAGCCTGCCGGTGTGGTACACACACCACCCTAATTGGAGTAGGGGCAGAGCAGAGTCGCCACCCGTGCCAGGAACAGGCCCAGCGTCCTGCAGGCAGGGTAGTAACAACACCCCAATTGGAGTAGGGGCAGAGCAGAGCCTCCACCTGTGCCCGAAAGGTGGGCAGATCTGCTACCGACCAGCGGGACAGGCCCAGGGCCTGCCGTTACGACAGACACGTCACCCCATTTGGAGTAGGGGCAGAGTAGAGCTGCCGCCCGTGCCTGCAGGGTAGGCAAACCTGCAACCGACCGGCGGATCAGGCCCGGTGGTCTGCTGGCGTGGTACACTTGTCACCCCAATTGGAGTAGCGGCAGAACAGAGCTGCCGCCAGCACCCAGAACAGGCCCAGTGACCTGCCGGCGTGGTAGCTACGACACCCCAATTGGAATAAGTAGAGAGCAGAGCCGCCGCCCGCACCTGCAGGAAAGATATGCAAGCAGTATGAAAAGACAAGGAAAGAAAGGACCACAAGCAATGCAGGTCAACGCAAATTTAGAAGAGGTAACAGCGGCAGCAGATGGAATGTCAGATAAAGAATTCAGGATATACATGCTTCAGATGATCTGGAGTATCAAGGAAGACATTAAACAGCAAAATCAGACAATGAAAGATCACTTCGACAATGCATTACACAAACAAATCCAGGAAGCAAAGGATCAAGTATACAGGGAGATAGAGGTTATAAAAAACAAACAAACAGAAATCCTAGAAATGCAGGAAGCAATAAACCAAATTAAAAACTCAATGGAGAATACTACCAGCAGAGTAGAACACTTAGAAGATAGAACATCAGACAATGAAGACAAAGTATTTCAACTTGAAAAGAACATAGACAGCTCAGCAAGACTGTTAAGAAACCATGAGCAGAACATCCAAGAAATATGGGATAACATTAAGAGACCAAACTTAAGAGTCATTGGGATACAGGAAGGTACAGAGCTCCAAACCAAAGGAATGAGCAGTCTATTCAATGAAATAATATGAGAAAACTTCCCAGACTTGAAGAATGAGACAGAATCCCAAATCCTAGAAGCCTACAGGACGCCGAATGTGCAAAATCATAAGAGATCCACACCTAGACACATTATAATGAAGATGCCCAACATACAGAATAAGGAGAGAATTTTAAAAGCTACAAGAGAAAGGAAGCAGATTACATTTAGGGGTAAGCCAATCAGGATAACAGCTGATATTTCAACACAGACTCTGAAAGCTAGAAGATCCTGGAATAACATATTTCAAACACTGAAAGAAAATGGGTTCCAAACAAGAATTGTGTATCCAGCGAAATTAAGCTTCAGGATGGAAGATGAAATTAAAACCTTCCATGATAAACAAAAGTTTAAAGAATTCGCAGCTAGAAAACCATCTCTTCAAAACATCCTCACCAAAGCATTACAGGAGGAGGAAATGGAAAATAACAATGAAAACCAACAGTGGGAGGTAGGACAGTAAAGGGGGGGGGAAATAATCAAAGAGGAAAACAAACCATGGTTAGTAACATAAATAAACAAATATGGCTGGAAGAACAACCCATATCTCAATAATAACCCTAAATGTTAATGGCTTAAATTCACCAATTAAGAGACACAGGCTATTAGAATGGATCACAAAACAAGACCCAACAATATGCTGCCTACAGGAGATGCATTTGATAGGAAAAGACATACATAGGCTGAAGGTGAAAGGTTGGGAAAAATCATATCACTCATATGGACTTCGGAAACAAGCAGGAGTGTCCATACTCATATCAAATAAAATAGATTTCAAGCCAAAGTTAATCAAAAGGGATAAAGAGGAACACTACATACTGCTTAAGGGAACCATACACCACCAAGACATAACAATCATAAATATATATGCCCCAAACAATGGTGCAGCTATGTTCATCAAACAAACTCTTCTCAAGTTCAAGAGTCTAATAGACCACCATACAATAATCATGGGAGACTTCAACACACCTCTCACACAAATGGACAGATCTTCCAAACAAAAGTTGAATAAGGAAACTATAGAACTCAATAACACTATTAATAACCTAGACCTAATTGACATATATAGAGTATACCACCCAACATCAAGCAGTTACACTTTTTTCTCAGCAGCACATGGATCCTTCTCAAAAATAGATCATATATTATGTCACAGGGCAACTCTTAGACAATATAAAGGAGTAGAGATAATACCATGCATCTTATCTAATCATAATGGAATGAAACTGAAAATCAACAATAAAAGAAGGAAGGAAAAAGCATACATCACTTGGAGAATGAACAATAGGTTACTGAATGATCAATGGGTTATAGAAGACATCAAGGAGGAAATTAAAAAATTCTTAGAGATAAATGAAAACACAGACACAACATATTGGAATTTATGGGACACACTGAAAGCAGTTCTAAGAGGAAAATTCATTGTTTGGAGTTCATTCCTTAAAAAAAGAAAAAAAAAAACAAATAAATGATCTCATACTTCATCTCAAAATCCTAGAAAAAGAAGAGCAAAACAACAGCAAAAGAAGTAGAAGGCAAGAAATAATTAAAATCAGAGCTGAAATTAATGAAATCGAAACAAAAGAAACAATTGAAAAAATTGACAAAACTAAAAGTTGGTTCTTTGAAAAAATAAACAAAATTGGCAGACCCTTAGCGATGCTAGCGAAGAGAAGAAGAGAGAGAACTCAAATTACTAGCATACGGGATGAAAAAAGCAATATCACAACAGACACTTCAGAAATACAGAAGATAATCAAAAACTATTTTGAATCCTTATACTCCAATAAATTAGAAGATAGTGAAGGCATAGATAAATTTCTTAAGTCATATGATCCGCCCAGATTGAGTCAGGAGGATATAGACAACCTAAACAGACCAATATCAATTGAGGAAATAGAAGAAACCATAAAAAGACTACCAACTAAGAAAAGCCCAGGACCGGATGGGTATACAGCAGAATTTTACAAAACCTTTAAAGAAGAACTAATACCAATACTTTTCAAGCTACTTCAGGAAATAGAAAAGGAGGGAGAACTTCCAAATACATTCTATGAGGCAAAAATCACCCTGATACCTAAACCAGACAAAGACACTTCAAAGAAAGAAAACTACAGACCAATATCTCTAGTGAACCTAGATGCAAAAATCCTCAATAAAATTCTGGCGAATCGGATACAAAAACATATCAAAAAAATTGTACACCATGATCAGGTAGGATTCATCCCTGGGATGCAAGGCTGGTTCAATATACGGAAATCAATAAATGTTATTCACCACATCAATAGACTTAAAAATAAGAACCATATGATCATCTCGATAGATGCGGAAAAAGCATTCGACAAAGTACAGCATCCCTTTATGTTCAAAACTCTAGAAAAACTAGGGATAACAGGAACATACCTCAATATTGTAAAAGCAATCTATGCTAAGCCTCAGGCTAGCATCATTCTGAATGGAGAAAAACTGAAGGCATTCCCTCTAAAATCTGGAACAAGACAGGGATGCCCTCTCTCACCACTTCTGTTCAACATAGTTCTCAAAACACTTGCCAGAGCAATTAGACAGACGAAAGAAATTAAAGGCATCAAAATAGGAAAAGAAGAACTTAAATTATCACTATTTGCAGATGACATGATTCTATACCTAGCAGACCCAAAAGGGTCTACAAAGAAACTATTAGAGCTAATAAATGAATTCAGCAAAGTGGCAGGATATAAAATCAACACGCATAAATCAAAGGCATTCCTGTATATCAGCGACAAATCCTCTGAAATGGAAATGAGGACAACCACTCCATTCACAATATGTTCAAAAAAAATAAAATACTTGGGAATCAACCTAACAAAAGAGGTGAAAGACTTATACAATGAAAACTACAGAACCCTAAAGAGAGAAATAGAAGAAGATCTTAGAAGATGGAAAGATATACCCTGTTCATGGATAGGCAGAACGAACATCATCAAAATGGCGATATTACCAAAAGTTCTCTATAGGTTTAATGCAATGCCAATCAAAATCCCAACGGCATTTCTTGTAGAAATAGAGAAAGCAATCATGAAATTCATATGGAAAAATAAAAGACCCAGAATAGCAAAAACAATGATAAGCAGGAAGTGTGAATCAGGCGGTATAGCGATACCTGACTACAAACTATACTACAGAGCAATAGTAACAAAAACAGCATGGTACTGGTACCAAAACAGGCGGGTGGACAAATGGTACAGAATAGAGGACACAGAAACCAATCCACAAAACTACAACTACCTTATATTTGATAAAGGGGCTAAAAGCATGCAATGGAGGAAGGATAGCATCTTCAACAAATGGTGCTGGGAAAACTGCAAATCCATATGCAACAAAATGAAACTGAATCCCTTTCTCTCGCCATGCACAAAAGTGAATTCAAAATGGATCAAGGAACTTGATATCAAATCAGAGACACACCTTCTGATAGAAGAAAAAGTTGGCTACGATCTACATACTGTGGGGTCGGGCTCCAAATTCCTCAATAGGACACCCATAGCACAAAAGTTAATAACTAGAATCAACAAGTGGGACTTACTCAAACTAAAAAGTTTTTTCTCAGCAAAAGAAACAATAAGAGAGGTAAATAGGGAGCCTACATCCTGGGAACAAATCTTTACTCCTCACACTTCAGATAGAGCCCTAATATCCAGAGTATACAAAGAACTCAAAAAATTAGACAATAAGAGAACAAACAACCCAATCAACAAATGGGCCAAGGACCTGAACAGACACTTCTCAGAGGAGGACATACAATCAATCAACAAGTACATGAAAAAATGCTCACCATCTCTAGCAGTCAGAGAAATGCAAATCAAAACCACCCTAAGATACCATCTCACTCCAGTTAGATTGGCAGCCATCATGAAGTCAAACAACAACAAGTGCTGGCGAGGATGTGGGGAAAAGGGTACACTTGTACATTGCTGGTGGGACTGCAAATTGGTGCAGCCAATTTGGAAAGCAGTATGGAGATTTCTTGGAAAGCTGGGAATGGAGCCACCATTTGACCAGCTATTGCCCTTCTCGGACTATTCCCTGAAGACCTTAAAAGAGCATACTACAGGGATACTGCCACATCGATGTTCATAGCAGCACAATTCCCAATAGCTAGATTGTGGAACCAACCCAAATGCCCTTCAATAGATGAATGGATAAAAAAATGTGGCATTTATACACAATGGAGTATTACTCTGCATTAAAAAATGACAAAATCATAGAATTTACAGGGAAATGGATGGCATTAGAGCAGATTATGCTAAGTGAAGCTAGCCAATCCCTAAAAAACAAATGCCAAATGTCTTCTTTGATATAAGGAGAGTAACTAAGAACAGAGTAGGGTCGAAGAGCATGAGAAGAAGATTAACATTAAACAGGGATGAGAGGTGGGAGGGAAAGGGAGAGAGAAGGGAAAGTGCATGGAAATGGAAGGAGACCCTCAGAGTTATACAAAAGTACATACAAGAGGAAGTGATGGGAAAGGGAAAAATAATACAAGGGGGACAAATGAATGCCAGTAGAGGGGGCAGAGAGAAAAAAGGGGAGGGGAGGGGAGGGGAGGGTGGATAGTAGAGGATAGGAAAGGCAGCAGAACACAACAGACACTAGTATGGCAATATGTAAATCAATGGATGTGTAAATGATGTGATTCTGCAATCTGTATATGGGGTAAAAATGGGAGCTCATAACCCACTTGAATCAAAGTGTGAAATATGATATATCAAGAACTATGTAATGTTTTGGACAGCCAACAATAAATATTAAAAAAATAAAAATAAATAAAAAAATAAAGTGAAACCTAAAAATTCCAACTTTTCCTGACAGTGAACTGGCAAACCTTGAAAACCCAAACTTGGGGATCCTACTAAGAATAGGAAAAGGATGAATCCTGTACAATATCAAAGTAATTCATGCAAAAAAATTGAAGCTTGCTCCTAAAGTGCTCACAGATAAAGCTTTTCTTTTTAATTCAGCTTTTGGCTACTACCACAAGAAACAAATGAGAGAATGTGCACTGGGAACTGATTGAGTGTGTGAAGTTTCAAGCAGCTAGCATTAACCCTGTTTGAGATCAGCTCCATTTCCATTCACCACTATAGGGCAAAATGAAATGAAACATTAAAATTAAAACTGATCCTTAGAGCAAACCCTTTTACCTATGAAGCCCAAACATGGGG
Organism: Marmota monax; assembly: GCF_021218885.2. Classification (NCBI taxonomy): domain Eukaryota; kingdom Metazoa; phylum Chordata; class Mammalia; order Rodentia; family Sciuridae; genus Marmota; species Marmota monax. Next base: position 141,475 of record NW_026692266.1, read on the forward strand.
AGCATACTAAGAATAGGAAAAAGACAAATCCTGCCTAGTATCCAAAACGTTGATAAGAACTAACTCTTACACTAACACTAGTTCTAAAACTTGCCCTAACACTAACCATAACCCTAAGCCTAACCTGTTAAGAGAAACTTTGATCATAAAAGTTTTTTTTTTTTTTTAATTGGTTGTTCAAAACATTAGTGGGTCAAGCTTAAAGATGAATCCTGAACAATATCAAAGAAATCTGACCAAATAATTGCGGGAGGTATTTCAGTACATGCATATTGCCCTGTTTTCTCCTAAATTGCTGTTGGATAAAGTTGTTTTGCATGCTTCAGCTTATGGCAACTTTTAGAAGGAAGAAAACAGAGATTGCACACAGACAACTGATTGAGTATGTGAAGTTTCAACGAGCTAGCACCAACCCTCTGATTTCCAGCTCCATTTTCATTTACCCATAGAGGTCAAAATGAAGAGAAACATTAAAAACAAACTATTCCCAACAGCGAACTATTGAACAGAGAAGGCCCCAAACTGGGGCACATAGAAGGCAAGGTAAAAGATAAATCTTCCCAGTATCAAAGAAATTTGAACAAAATAAACTCTAACTCTAACACTAGCTCTAAAGCTAGCCCTAACCCTAACTGTAACACTAACACTTACCTGTTTAGAGAACCATTGATACTAGAAGTGCCAACCTTGGGGAGCCTAGTGGAGCAAGCTAAAAGATAAATACTACACAGAACCAAAGAAATCTGATCAAATTGATGGGAGACTTATTTCAGTACATACATGTTTCTGTTTCCTTCTTAAGGGCTCTCGGATACAGTTTCTTTTGCATGCTTCATCTTTGGCCTACCTTCAAAAGAAAGAAACCAGAGAGTGCCCATTGAGAACTGATTTTGTGAAGTTTCAAGCACCTCCTGCCAACCCTGTTTGATTTCCAACTCAATTTTCATTCATATCAATAAGCCATAATGAAAGGAAACCTTAAAATACAGACTGTTCCTGACAGCGAACCATTGAACCGAGAAGGCCCAAACCTGTGAAGCATAGTAAGGCGAATCCTGCCCAGTATGATAGAAATTTTAAGAAAACTTGTGCCACATGGGTGCTCTCAGCTCAGATGGAAGGCTCGGCTGTGCAGTTTCTCTGGGCACAGACAGCAGTGTCAGCCGCATGGGTGCTCTCTGTGCAGATGAAAGGAAGTACAGAACACAGAGGCTTAGTTTGAGAGTCAACAGACGGAGCTCTGGACACAGCACAAGGTCACTCCATAACCAGCTACCTCACAAAACACCATTCATGGGTAATAGATGGAATCCATCTTGCAAATCTTGTTAGGATTAGGGCTAGTGTTAGTGTGAGGTTTAGGATTAGGCTTAGGGTTATTTTTAGAGTTAGGTTTAGATCTAGGCTTTGAGCTAGGGGTGAGGATAGGGCTAGGATTAGGGCTAAGTTTAGGGCTAGGTATACGGTGATGGTAAGGGATAGGTTTAGAACTAGGTATAAGGCTAGGGAGAGATTTTGAGTTAGTCTTAGGGTGAGGGTTAGGTTTGGGTTAGGGATAGGGTTAAATTAGGGCTAGAATTAGGGCTAGGGTTAGTGTTCACCTTAGGCCTAGTGTTAGGGTTACGGTTACGGTTAAGTTTATGATAAGGAATGGCATTATAGCTAGGTTTAGAGATAGGGTGAGGGTTAGAATTAGGGTTAGGGCTATGGTTAGGGTTAGGATTATGATTAAGGCTAGGTTTTGGGCTAGGATGAGGGCTATGGTTTATTTTAGTGTTAGGGATAGGATTAGAACTAGAGCTAATATCAGATCTAGGTTTATGGTTAAAGATAATTTTAGGGTTAGATTTATGGCTACATGTAATGTAAGGGTTAGGTTTAGGGTTAGGGTCAGGTTTAGGGGTATTATTAGGGTCAAGTTCTGGGTTAGAAGTTTGGGATAGGTTAAGGTTTAGAGTTAGGGCTTGAATTAGTGTTATGGTTAGTGTTAGTGTAACGATAGGGTGAGGTTTAGGGTTTAGGTTTGATTTAGAATAATGCATAGGTTTAGAATTAGGGATAGGGTTAGGTTTACTCCTAGGGTTGTGGTTATGTCAATGAATAGAGTTAGAGATAGGGTTAGGGCTAGGGTTATGATTTTTATTAGGGCTAGGTTTAGGATTAGGTTTATGGTTAAAACTCGGTTTAGGGCTTGGATTTGGGCGTGGTTTAGGGTTCACATAATGGTAGGGTTTGGGGTAAGGCTCATGTAAGTACCAGGGTGAAAATTAGGGTTAAATTTAGGGTTAGGGTTAGTGGTAGATCTAGTGTTAAGTTTAGGGTTAGGGTTAGGGTGATGTTTAGACTAGGGTTAGTATTATGGTCAGAGTCATGGTCAGTGTTGTAGTTTTCAGATTAAAACTAGAATTAAAGCTATGGTTAGGTTTAGGGTTAGGGTTTGGTTTAGGTTAAGTGTTAGGGTTAGGGCTATGGCTCGCTTTTGTTTTAGGACTAGTGTTAAAGTTAGATTTAGAATTAGGGTTAGGGTTAGGGTTAGACTTAGGGTTAGGGTTTGATTTAGAGTTAAAATTAGATCTAGTTTAGGGCTAGAACTAATGATAGAGGTAGGGTTAAGGTTAGGGTTAGGGCTAGGATTAGGGTTCCGGTAAGGGATGGGGTTAGAACTAGGGATAAAGCTAGGGTAAGAGTTAGATTTAGTCTTAGGGCTAGGGTTAGTGCTAGGGTTAGGAATAGGACTAAATTAGTGCTGAGATTAGGGCTAGGGTTAGTTTTGGGTTTAGGCCTAAAGTTAGGTTTAGTGATAGGATTAAGGCTAGGTTTAGGGCTAGGATAAGGGCTGGGCTTGTGTTAGGTTTAGGGCTAGGATTAGGGCTATGGCTAATGTCAAGTCTAAGCTTACGGTTGGGGATAGTTTTAGAATTAGGGTTATGGCTAGGTCTAGTTTAAAGGTTAGGTTTAGTGTAAAAGTCAGCTTTAGAGTTTGGATATTTATTAGGGTCAGAGTCAGTGTTAGAGTTTGTTTGAGGTTAGGGTTTAGGGTTAGGGCTTGAATTAGCACTAGTGTATGGGTTAGGGTAATGATAGGGTTTGGTTTAGAGTTTACATTAGGTTTAGTGTAATTTTAGGGTTAGGGTTAGTGATAGGGTTAAGGTTAGGCCTAGGGTTCGCATTAGGGTAAGGGTTATGTTTAGTATAATGGATAGAATTAGAGCTAAGTTTAGGGCTATGTTTATGGTTAGGAATAGGTCTTGAATTAGGGTTAGGGTTAAAACTAGGGTTAGGCTTAGGTTTATGTTTAGCAAAAGGGTTAGGTTTTGAGCTAAGGTTAGGGCTAGGGAGAGGGTTAGGTTTAGGGTTACTTATAGGGATAAGATTATAGTACTCATAGGGTTAGGTTTAGGATTAGTGCTAGTGACATCATTAGGGATTGGGTTAGGGTTAGGGTAATGTATATGATTAGATGTAGATTTAGGGCTATGTTTAATGTTAGATTGAGGTTTAGGCTTAGAGTTAGGGCTATGGTTATGTTTAGGTTTATAGTAAGGGTTAGGGTTTGAGTTAGGTTAGGTTAGGTCTATGCAAGTGTGAGGTTTAAAGTTAGGTCTATGGTTAGTTTTCCAATTAGGTTTAGGTTTACCATTAAGCCTAGGATTATCAATAAGTTTAGGTTTAGGTTTAGAGTAATGGGTAGGTTGAGAGCTAGGTTTAGGGCTAGGGTTAAGGTTAGGATTAGGGTAGGGCTAGGGTTAGATTGAGGGATAGATGTAGGTTTATGTTTAGAGTAATATTTAGGCTTTGAGCTAGGATTAGGACTAAGGCGTGGGTTAGGTTAGGGTTAGGGCTAGGGTTTGGGTTAGGGTTATGCTTAAGGCTTGATTTAGGCCTAGGATTAGCTTTAGGTTTTGTGTTATGGGTTTAGGCCTAGGGTTAGGGCTATGGGTAATGTAAGAGCTAGATTTATGTTGAGGGCTAGTGATAGGGTTAGGGTTATGGCTAGGTCTAGTGTTAGGTTTAGATTTTGGGATAGGGTCAGATTTACAGATAAATTTACTCTAAAGGCAGGGTCAGTGTTTGGGTTAGAGTTAGTGTTAGGGTTACAGCCAGAATTAGGATTATGTTTAGGTCTAGGTTTAGGGTTAGTGTTTGAGTTAGGTTAAGGATTATTGTTAGGGCTAGAGCTAGGTTTATGTTTAGGTCTAGGGCTAGGGTTAGGGTTTGGTCTAGGGTTAGGGTCAGTTTTAGACCTAGGTTTAGTGTTAGGGTCAGAATAAGGGTCAGGGTTATTGATAGGGTTTGGGATAGGGTCAGAGCTAGAATGAGGGCTAGGGTTAGGACTATTAATAGGGTTAGGGTTTTGGTTAGCCTAAGGATTAGAGATAGGTCTTGGGTTACCATTAGGGTCAGGGTTTTTCTTAGGTTAAGGGAGAGTCTTAGAGCTAGGGTTAATGCTAGAGTTAGAGTTAGGGTTAGGGTTAGGATTAAATATATGTTTAGAGGTCAGATTAGGGCTAGTTTTTGTGTTAAGGTTAGGGCTAGATTTGGGCATTGGCTAATGTAAAAGCCAGGATTACATTTAGGGTTAGTTTTAGGGTGGGTCTAGTGTTAGGTTTAGGTTTAAGGTTAGGGCAATATTTAGAGCTAGGATTATTATTGGGATATGAGTCAGCATCAGGGTTAGTTTTAGGGTTAGGGTTAGGACTCAAATAAGGGCTAGGGTTACTGTTAGTGTTCGGTTTAAGGTGAGGGCTGTGTTTAGAGCTATGGTGACTGTTAGGATATCAGTCAGGGTCAGGGTTATCTTTAACGTTAGGGTTATGACTTGAATTAGGGCTAGAGTTACTGTTGGGATTTGCTTTAAGTTTAGGGTGGTCTTTAGAGCTAGGATAAGTGTTAGGATATGAGTCAGGGTCAGGGTAAGTTTTAAAGTTAGGGTTATGACTTGAATTAGGGCTAGAGTACTGTTGGGATTTGCTTTAATTTTAGGGTGGTCTTTAGAGCTAGGATAAGTGTTAGGATATGAGTCAGGGTCAGGGTAAGTTTTAAAGTTAGGGTTAGGACTTGTATTAGGGCTAGGGTTACGTCTAGGTGTAGTGTTAAGTTTTGGTTTAAGTTAAGGTTTAGGGTTAGGGCTGTTGCTCAGTTTGTTTTTAGTCCTAGATTTAGGGTTTGGACTAGTAATAAGATTAGCATTAGGGTTAGGGCTAGTTTTAGTGTTAGGCTGAGGCTTTGGGTTAGGGTTAGAATTTGATTTAGTGTTAGATCTAGGATTAGGGCTAGGTCTAACTATAGGGCAAGGGTTAGGGCTAGGGTTATGGTTGTGGTAACAATAGGGTTAGAACTAGGGTAGGACTAGGGTGAGAGTTAGAGTTAGTCTTAGGCCTGGGTTTTGGTTAGTTTTAGGGATAGGGCTAAGTTAGGGTTAGGATTAGGGCTAGGGTTAGTGTTCAGCTTAGGCCTAGTGTTAGGGCTAGGGTTATAGTTAATTTTAGGGTAAGGTATTGTGTTATAGCTAGGTTTAGAGGTAGGGTGAGGGTTAGAATTAGGGATAGGGCTAGGGCTAGGGTTAGGGTTGTGACTAAGGCTAGGTTAAGGGCTAGGATGAGGGGTAGGATTTGTTGTAGGGTTAGGTCTAGAATTAGGGCTAGGGCTAATGTCAGGTCTAGTGTTACACTTAGGGGTAGATTTAGGGTTGGTTTTTGTCTAAGTTTTGTGTAAGTGTTAGGCTTAGGGTAAGGGTCAGGTTTAGAGCTAGGTGTATTTTTAGGGTCAGGAGCAGTGTTAGGGTTTGTTTTAGGTTATGGTTCAGGGATAGGGCTCAAATGAGCATTAGGGTTAGGGTTAGGGTAATTGATTGGGTTAGGTTTAGGTTTCAGGGTTAGGTTTACAGCAATGGAGAGCTTTAGGGTTAGCACAAAGGTTATGGTTAAGCCTAGGATTAGCTTTAGAATTAGGGTTTTCATAAGGATAATATATAGGGTTAGAGCTATGGTTATGGCTAGGGTTAGGTTAAGATTAGGGCTAGAGTTAGGTTAGGTTTTGGGTTAGGGCTAGTAACCCTAGCTTAGGGTAGGGTTAGGGTTAGATTTGGGGTAAAGGTTAGGTTTTGAGCTAGGGTTAGGTCTAGGAAGAGGGTTAGGTTTAGTGTTATGGTCAGGGTTAGGTTTAGAATTAGGGCTAGGGTTTTCATTGGGGTTAGGATCAGGTTTAGGATAATAGATTGGATTAGATGTAAGGTTAGCTTTAT
>NW_026692267.1:0-9174 GCF_021218885.2 Marmota monax
CCTCAAAACTAAAAAAAAATAATAATTCTTTGTATTTCTATTGTTAAAAATTCTTTTTTTTTTCCTCCACCCTACCACCCCTTCCTGATGGCAAAACATTTCAAACCAGTTAAAGTTTATTTATTTTAAATGTTTGGTAAACAATTAAAGAAAATTAGCTAATAAATGTGACTAGCAAAGTGCTGGATGTCTTTATATACATTAACATAATTTATTACCCTCCCGTACCACATTAATACTGATAATTACAATTAACATAAATTGGGTTTGATAATGTATATTTCTGAGTGCTTTATATAAATGATCTCATTTACTTCTCATTATCCAATTAATTCTGTGAATTAAACTTCATATGAAGATAAATTTATATAAATTGATTATGATTTGCTTCCTAAGTTTTTCTTTGATAAAGATTTCTTGTACTGGATAAAAATAAATAAATTTTTCCAAAGATTCTTAAAATGAACTTGAAATTTTTGTCATCTTATAATACAGATCTGACAGGTGCTCAAGATGGGAGTGTCAGAATGTTTGAATGGGGCCATTCTCAACAAATAACCTGTTTTCGATCTGGCGGCAATTCAAGAGTTACAAGAATGAGATTTAACTATCAGGGAAATAAGGTAGTGTGTAAAATGGAAATGGGAAAAGAGGCTTGATTGTGTTGGGGGTTTATAAATATCACTAGTTTGAGTTTCTGAAGAGAATAACTCAGTAAATCAATAATAATGCTTTAATCTTATATGAATTCTTTGTTTTTTAAATTCTAGCCAAAAGTACATTTAAATGTATTTGGTTCTTCCTGGATATATGCTGTAAATATGTCGACTAAAATTAAAAGTTGCCTTAGGACCAATGATTATAGGCCTATCGTATATTACACATTTTTTATTTATTAAATGTTGATTTCTTTATCCCTGGTAATCTACTTCAACTATGATCCAGCACCAAACAGCAAGTTGCATTTGGGAACTTGGTAGAAGTACATTTTACAGGCTTCTCTTCAAACTTACTGAATCACCATCTGCATTTTAAATAGATACTTTTGTGATTTGTATACTTATTTAAGTTTTGAAAAACACTGCTCTAGAACCAAGATATTAGCAAACTGTGATCTAGCCATCTATTTAGTAAATAATCTTATCACAGTTAATCCAACTATTGTTTGTTTTCTTTGGCTATTTTCCACTGTAACAGCGGAGTTCAGGAGGACAAAGACCTTATAGTGGGCAAGCTAAAATATTTATTATGTAACCTTTAAAGAAAAAGTTTGCTGAACCTGCCTCCTCTAGAACATCCCTTACCTTCATTTCCCCCTTTCTCTGCTTTCTTCAAATTGCCTCTCTGCTCCTCATATCTCAGTTGCACTTTAAATAATCATTATAAAGCAAATCAGCCTCTTCTTTGTCTTCAAGTCCGTAATCCACTAAAAATTACTCATGTAGACCCTAGCTGATGGTATATCTACTTTTCTTTCCCCTAAGTCTCTCAGTCTTTAACCTTCCTCACATGTTGCTTGTATAATTATGTGCTACAACCTTTTGTTTACTCTTTGTCACATAGTTTTATTTCCATTTTACAAAAGTCAGTATTGTTTAATTTAGTTGTGAAATCATATTTGGAGAGCTTATTTCTTAATGCCAATTAGCAACATTTTTTGTTCCCTAGTGGGAAATTAAAAATCTATTGTAGAAACCAGTATAATTTGTATCAGTTAAGCATTGCTAATCTGAAATCTGAAATGTTCCTAAATCTCAAACGTAATTAGCAACAAATGAGCATTCCTAATCTGAAAATCTAAAAATGTGAAATGCTCTGAAAGTACTTTTGAGCACTTTAGGTTGCTGGTAAAGTTTTGGACTTAGGAGCATTTTGGATGTCAGATTTTCAGATTAAGGATACTCAACTAGCATAATCTATGCAAATATTCCAAAATCTGAAATACTTCTGGTCCAAAGCATTTTTGATAAGGCATACTCAACCTGTATTCTCGTTTGTGTTCCTTATCATTATCCTGTATATATTCATAATTTTCCAATTTGTTGTCAATACTGCATTATTCCTAATAGTCTCTATAAATAGATCATCTTGTCAACAAAATTGCATAACACGCAGCATAGTTACCTAACTGCAATATAGGTAAGATCATATTATTTTTTTTTTAAGAATCCTTCAAGACAACTTCATGTCAAAATTTTTAGCATGATATTTAAGACCTTCTAAAATCTTATTTTTCAGCTTTAATTCTCAGTACAGTCTTCCACATGAGCTATTTTAAGGCTTGACAGGCAGAGAACTTACTGTACATTTACCTCCATCATGAATCCCAAATACCTAAGCATCCTCTCCATTTGATTGTCGTCTACCGATAGAAATAGACAGCAAAACTTCAACAAGGACAGTAGAACAGGGAAGAATTCTTGGAAAATTAAAAACATGATTCCAAAAAATTGTGTTCAGTCATTGAACTGAATCTAAAGTATTATGTGTAAGAATGTTTAAAGCAGCACTTTTTTTCTTTTTTTAAATTTATTCTCTTTAGATACATAACACTAGAGTGTATTTTGATATGTACATACATGGAGTATAACTTCCCAATCTTATGGTTGTACATGATGTTGAGTTACCCTGGTGGTGTGTTCACATATGAACATAGGAAAATTATGTCCAATTCATTCTATTGTCTTTCCTGTTCCCCTCCCCCATACCTTTCCTTCATTCCACTTTGTCTAATCCATTGTACACCATCCCATTTATTGTGGGGCATCTGCATATCAGAGAAAATAATCGGCCTTTGTTTTGGGGGGATTGGCTTATTTCACCTAGCATGATAGTCTCCAGTTCCATCCATTTACCAGCAAATGCCATAATTTCATTTTTCTTTATGGCTGAGTAATATTCCTCTGTGTGTGTGTGTGTGGGGGGGTACCACATTTTCTTTATCCGTTGCATCTTTGAAGGTCATCTAGGTTGGTTTCATAGCGTGGCCATTGTGAACTGAGATGCTATAAACAGTGATGTGGCTAAAGCACTACTTTTTGTAATGGGATAAATTGAAAACTGTTTATAAGAGAAAAAAGCAACACAGTTCATTGGAAGAACTGAATAGCACAACAGAAATAGTTAAAAATCATGTTTATGGGTCTGGGGTTGTAGCTCAGTAATAGAGCATCTGCCTAGCATGTGTGAGGCACTGAATTTGATCCTCAGCACCACATAAAAATAAATAAATAAAATAAAGGTATTGTGCCAATCTACAATTAAATATATTTTTTTAAAAAAATTATGTTTATGGGGCTGGGGTTGTGGCTTAGCGGTAGAGCACTTGCTTCGCACATGCAAGTCACTGGGTTCGATCCTCGCCACCACATAAAAATAAATAAGTGAAATAAAGGTATTGTGTCCAACTATAACTAAAAAATAAATATTTTTTAAAAATCATGTTTATGATTGGGAAGCACAAATTAATAAATTATCCTATGATAAAAATGTCTCAGGAAATATTCTAGAAGAAGAAGAAAAAAACAAAATAATGAAGGAAAAGCAATATTCAAAGAAATAAAGAATAATTCCCCAAAGCAAAGAACAGAACGTTGTAGGAGAAAGAGCCTGATAAGTACTATGTGGGGGGGAAGTATTGAAAAACAACATATATTCACATACATCTGGTTGTTTTGTTATTGGATTTTTAAATTGAAGGATGAAGAAAAATACTATAAGCTCCTATGACAGAGTAGTGGTATGCATAGTTATTTACAACCTCCACCTTTCAAACTAATGTCATCAATTCACTCAAAGATTAATTTGACCATAGAGCATTATCCACAGAATTCTCTGATAAACAAGAATGGGACCTGAATTGAAGTCCATCCAAATTATCAAAGTTGATGACTAATAATACATGTGTCCTCTCTCTAAAGAACATACTTTATTTATTCAGAAAATAGAAAAAAATAAGAAATATAAATCCTGGAAAAATACTTGTAAAATACCTGTAGAAACTATGGGTTAATATTCCTAATTTTAGCCCTATTAATTTTTTAATGGACCAATAATTTAGTAGAGATATAGACTAACAATAGTAATAATTTATGAAAAGTCTGTGCATAGTCAGTAACCTTCACTAATAATTGAACTCAAAATTAAAGTTTTTTTGTACAAAATTGACAAATATTTCAAATTTTAATACTATTTAGTGTTACCTAAGAAAAAAAATTGGTGTGAATTCATATTTCCACTTAGGATTTAATTTTGCCTTCATCTCTCAATTTTAAATGACAATTTTTGACCAAGCCTTCCCAATTCTGAATATCTATCACATAGTTATGAAAAGGCATATCTGATTGATTGTATATTATCTTCTGAAAAGTGTTCAGTTCCTTGGCCCATTTGTTGATTGGCTTATTTGTTTTTTTGGTGTTAAGTTTTTTGTATTTCCTAGATGATGGGCATGTGGTAAAAAATTTGCTCCCCTTCTGTAGGCTCTCTATTCACCTCGCTGATTGGTTGTTTTTCTGAGAAGAAGCTTTTCAGTTTGAATCCATCCCATTTGTTGATTTTTAAATTTATTTCTTGTACTATAGGAGTCTTATTAAGGAAGTCGGGCCTAATCTGACATGGTAAAGATTTGGGCCTACTTTTTCTTCAGTTAGGTGCAGGGACTCTGGTTCAATTCCTAGGTCCTTGATCACTTTGAGTTGAGTTTGTGCATGGTGAGAGATAGGGGCTTAGTTCCATTTAGCTGCATATCGCTTTCCAGTTTTCTCAGCACCATTTGTTGAAGAGGCTGTCTTTTCTCCAATATATGTTTTATAAACTATAAGGGGAAAACACAGAGCTAGATTTGTCTTGACATAGAAATATAATAAATGAAAATGGAACTGTGGAACTATATATTACAATCCCATTTGTTATTTTAAAATGCTGTATGTAAATGTTTAAATATTCATAGAAAGAAATCTTAAACAACATCAAATGGTCGTAGTAGGTATTAGATCTGGAAGGAGGAGAGGACAAGTGTCCAAAATAAACATGTGTTTTACTTATATACTTTACATAAGCATACACAATTTTTACAATTTAAATAAAAAATATTTTAGCTGTCTTACTCATCCTGGAAGATCTTTACATACTCCTTTATTGAATTATGTTAATGTCTTCCTAATTATAATTACTCCTAAGCTCCCGTAGTAGAATTCTTTTAATGTGACAATCCTTATTTCACTTTCTACTCTTAACATGTTTTCCTTGTTTTATTTTTCTGAAAGTTCTTATTTTGTCCTTTTCAGAAATGTTTTCTGTCTTACATATGACTTAAAACTTGGTCATATGTAAGTTTAGTAGTAATGTACTTTTTTGGAGTATTTATAGAGAATATATAGGTGATGCTTTAGATTACTATAATTAAAGGGGTATCTGGTGTTTGTTTCCTTTTTGTCTACCCTGGCATATTGTTTAAGCAGAAGCTAAATGTTATTTTTGAGCTAGACTCATGCATAGGTGAAGTAAAATTTTGAACAATATTTCAGTTTAATATTTAAGCAAAAGTATGACTGTCACAGTGAAGATAAGTTTAAATATGTGCTTTTGTATTAAACATTTAAAAATTTTTAAATATTTTTTCTCCAAGTTTGGAATAGTTGATGCTGATGGATATTTAAGTTTGTATCAAACAAACTGGAAATGTTGTCCAGTTACTGGGAGCATGCCTAAGCCATACCTGGTAAGCCAAGATTTCCTACCTATATAATAAATTTGAATTTTTATTTTAAAGAAACCAAGAATGTATTTGAGACAAGATATATTCAAGTAAAATCTGTGCAGTGTTATGTACTCCCAGTCACTTTATATAGGCTCCTGTCCTTGTATTATGTTTAAATTGTTCTGTGAAACATAAAAATCCTTCATCTCTGATAATTTGGAAAGTTAATATGTACAGAACTAACATGGTACCTCCAGAGACCCATGCAATGTATATATTACCTACATGGAATGATTGTCATATCAGTGCATCTGATTTTTCCCTGCAGTCCTGCTTCTCCACAAAGTACAAAGATTATATTATAACTTGTTTTTCTATCTCCCCTTCTTTTTTTTTTTTCGTGTGTGTGTGTGTGTGTGTGCACGCGCGCTGCGGAATAAACACAGGCCTCATACATGCTAGACTAGTGCTCTGCCACTGAGCTAAACCCATGGCCCATTTGTCTGTCTCTTTTTAAATGAAATATTGAGGTATCTCTATTCAGTGCTATGTAGACTTAACCTTCTGTGGCTTCAAAGAACACTGTATTAATATTTAATACATTCTTCAGTAAAGCCCTTTACAGAAGTAAACAATACGTATCTGGAAGAAGTTAAGAATATAGCTAGGATTCCAGTAATTCATTCAAGGTTAAGTGCTAGAATACAATATTAAGTGAAAGTATGCAAGTGACAATTGGTTAGGATACATTAAAAGAACTTTAGTTTTGTTTGTTTTTTTTCTTTATGTTTTTACTAAGCCAACAGATTTAAATTTTGGTCCTCAAAGAGTCTGCCTTTCCTTTTTTAATTGATTAAACTTTTATAATTTATCAAGTTATTAGTTGATGGAATATTGAGAACTACTGTAAATTTTCTAGTTTTGGTGATTTAGTAATTTTTATTCATAGATTTGAACAATTTCTTATAAGTTTAAATGTTTCTGAAAAATATGTGATGTCAGGTTAACAAAGGTTAATTCAAAGCTAATCTAAAATCCTGCTTTCTATCTTCCTAAGACAGAAAAATTCACTAAATATACCAGAGGAAATATTTAAAGTTTAACATCCTTATGTTTACCTTTGAAGTTTTGGTCAAACAAAAGTGAAGGGCTTGGGCTTTCAGTGTAGCTCAGTGCTAGAGTGTTTGCCTAACATGCATGATGTACTGGGTTCAATCGTTAGCACCACAGGAAAAGTAAAAAAGTGAAGGGCTTCATAAAGTATCATGACATACAGTCTAGTTAAATGGTGCAGGAAAAGTGTGCATGTGTCTGTGTGTATCTGCATCTGTGAAAGAGTAGAAGGTCTAGAGGGTGTAGCTCAGTAGTGGAACACTTACTTGCCCTGCACAAAACCCTGGGTTTGATCTCCAGCACCAAAAAGAGAGAGAGAGAGATAGATAAGAAACAAATGTGATAAAATGTTTAAAAATGCTGAATCTGAGAGAAGGATATGTGAAAGTTCTCTGGGCTACTTTTACAACTTTTCTAAAGTTCAGAGGATAAAAAGAAAAGGTTTAAGAAAGTCATAAACTGTATGATCACTTTTTGAATAATACATCTACCTGGTTATGAAATTTTTAGTGACAACAGTAACATTTATTGTTTATAACCATTCCAGACTTGGCAGTGTCATAACAAACCAGCCAATGATTTTGTCTTCGTTAGTTCCTCTTCTCTGATAGCCACAGCTGGTCTTTCAACTGATAATCGGTAAGAGATGATAGCTGAAACTGAATCCTATATGTATAGCTGATTTTTTTTATTGCTCTATGTCCTTGTTCCTCAAGAATAATTATGCCTTTAGATATTTTTTTATTAAAAAGACAATTACTTAGAACATTTTTAATGTCCTACTTGTAAAGTTAGGGAGAAAATAATTTGGTTATTAGTAGGATGTACTTTGTATTATTTTCTATGTATTTAAAAAGCTTGAGACAAAAATAGACTCATTATTTATTGGTCATGTCATTTAGTTAACTTAGTTAATCCACCATGGTCCTATTTGGTAGATAGATATGACTTTCACAACAAGAAAATAGGACTCAAAAAGACTCAGTTTTCTAATATCTAATCCATAGCAGCCCACTTCCCTTCACCCTGCCTCTGCAAAAAGCTAAATTCTGTCCTTTTCATCTAGAACAACTGAATTCTGAGGTCAAGGCACACTGAGGTTACTGAGCTTTTTATATTTATCTGAAAGGCCTCAGTTTTCACTAGAAACTAGTTTTTAGGACTGTAGAGTCTTCAGCCTATCTTCCATAGAAATTCCTTACATATATTGATGCCTCTTTATATCAGAAATTTTTCTTTGTGTTCAAGAAAGTTCAGTGTCTTTTTGCCATTTGTTTATGTCATTTCACCTGATAATCAAAGTAGTTTCTATATTCACCCTTTATTTGATATTAATGTAACTACCTGTTAAGCTGAAGTTACGCAGTTTTATAAAATAATAGTTTTTAGTTTTTTTGTAAAACGATTATGTAAGCTTGTTGGTTTGTGTTTGATACTTTTATAAATTTAAGAACATTCTTTGAGAGAGTCGTGTTATTTCATTTACATAAGACATACTTATTTTTTATTCTGTTAACTTTCTGTCACTCAAAAAGTAATCTTTTTTTTCCAGAAACATATGTTTGTGGGATACTCTCGTAGCACCTGCCAATAGTTTAGTCCATGGTAAGTTTTTTAGTTGTGGGGGGTTTTGTTTTGTTTTGTTTTGTTGTTGTTTGTTTGTTTGTTTTGTGATGCTGGGTATTGAACCCAAGGCCTTTTGCATGCAAGGCAAATACTCTACCAACTGAGCTAGATCATGTGTTTTACAACTTTTAAGGTTTATTTTGCTCATGATATCAGGGTTTGAAAACAAAAAGATATACATAATTAACTCTACCTGATACCTTGATGCAGAACAGTAGGATACAGAAAATATAAAAAGCATTTGTCCTTATTTTGAATCTGATAGCCATAGGTCATTATAATGAACATCAATTATACCTAGTATTATGTCCCCTCTCACCACTCCTATTCAGCATTGTACAGGAAGTCTGAACAGTAACACAAGAAAAAAATAAAAGGTATATAGATGTCATGATTCTGTAGAAAATCTCAGTCTGTAAAAGAAACTTCTAGAACTAATGTGGGAATGTAGCAAGAATACAAGGTCAATATACTAAAGTTAGTTGCTGTAAAAATAGTTCCTTAGGGCTGGGGTTGTAGCTTGGTAGCAAAACACTTACCTAGCATGTGTGAGGTCCTGTGTTCAGTTCTCAGCACAGTATATAAAATAAATGTCCATACTGCTTTCCAAATTGGCCGCACCAATTTGCAGTCCCACCAGCAATGTACAAGTGTACCCTTTTCCCCACATCCTCGCCAGCACTTGTTGTTGTTTGACTTCATAATGGCTGCCAATCTTACTGGAGTGAGATGGT